>NC_092705.1:305000-562500 GCF_964275005.1 Diadema setosum
TTATTAAAGCTGTATTAAGATTTCAGCTGTTCATTCTAAAATCAACATTTTCAAACTTCATTAACCCTCTGCTTTCAGCTAACTTATTTTGCATGCTACACATACTACTTTCAAAAAAAGATCTTAATACATTTTTGCATTATGGTTAGGAAACAAAAATATCTTGGCCACATTACATGTACATGTTAGTTTAGGTCAGTGTGGAACAAATGTGTCAGGTTTGGGTGTTGTTTGGTGGGTGGTTTTTTTTTTTTCTTCTTCTTCTTTTTTCCCTTTTTCGTAATGGTTCATATACTTGTAAGGTTTCTTATTCACAACCTTGAATGTCTAGTTTTATACCCTCTTTACATAGAGATTTGTTCTCATTGTCACTCGGAAGCAAAGTTTGAGACTTCCGGCCACCCACCAAACTGTATCGGATTGCAGTCTGGGCACCGTTTCATGAAAGTTGTCAGCCCTGCCAAGTTGTCAGTCTCTGACAATCACTATAGTAACAGTCAGTGACCAGAGCATCTCAGCCAATCAAAACCAAGGATTTTACTGAAATTGTCAGAGACTGACAACTTGTCAGCGCTGACAACTTTCATGAAACGGTGCCCAGATGAATCCACTTGTGTAGGTCTACTATCAGGTCAGTGTCAGAAATGTCACGTTGTGATCCTCACTGGGCGATCTTGCCAGACGTGTCTGACACTGACCTGATAGTCGACCATCATAAGTTGGATTCATCAGATTACAATCCCATATGCTTCAGTTGGTGGCTGGAAGCAACAAACTTTGCTTCCGACAAGTGACCAATGAGAAAACAAAAATCTCTGTGGAACGGAGGTATATTAGCAAGGCATGAAAATAACAAATTAGGATTCTGATAATGGCTATAATTTCCCCATTACAGTAATGGGGTTGTGGTAATGACAATGATTTCCTATTATGATAATGGGATTCTGATAACCTGTGATTTTAATTGCTAGAGTCAAGACTTTTTACATGGATGTCAAATGGCTGCACTGTGGTATTCACACCAAGCTTTATGTTAGTACTTGTTCTGATCTCTTCCCTCCGTGAATCAAAGAAAATTGTTTCATTCCCAAAAATGAAATACATCCATACATCAGTGGATGGGTATAAGTGCAATTTTTATCAAGTTACCTCTCATCCATGTTTTAACCTCTCCTATCCTGTAACCATTATTAAGTATTATCGCTATGTGTATATCCAAGTCATATGGATGTATCACATTGAATGTCCAACTTTCCACACATATATGGTGTATAACTCATTTACATAGTTACACTTTTCTATTTACTGCCAATATTTAATGAGGGTATATTTAACAATGCGTAACTTGTCATATGGCAAATATCACACTGAAATGGTTTGGATGTCTTCATAGCAAACTACAAACCATGTAATCAAGTCAGGGTTACAATATTTCAATATTAAATCATCATGTGTGTGAATTCTTATTTTGATTTGTGCTGTATGCATGCTGTGAACTATACATTCTACATGCATCAAGTTATTCATGTGTTTAGTCTGGTTTACATGTATATGCAACTTACATGTATATAATATGTTTTATTGCATGCTAATCGCAGGTGACATAAGATTTGCTGCCAACAAATCAGACAAAAGAGAGAAGCTTGGTGGAAAAAGAAACAAAACCTTTTTTATGTTTTATGTTAACATCATCAACATCCAATAAAGTTTGCTGTATGTCAAGGATATATATATATATATATATATATATATATATATATATATATATATATATATATATATATATATATTATATACATGTATCCATTTATGTACATTATATATTTGTAAAATATTCTTTGACAGTATATTTAACTGTTGAAATCTATGCGAGCATGCATCGGATGGACAAGTAATAAACATCGAGGTTACCTCTCAGATCTTGTGTATTGGTTCAAGTTTTCCCTCTGATGATGTCAGTCACACAGAAGTCCTGTACATTGTCCAGTACAGTTTGTAAGAGAATGAATTTTGCAATAATGCTATTCAGTAGACCAGTGAAAGTGTTCACTTATGTAGATGACTTCTGCACTGTTCTGTACACAACTATGACCACATCATTAAGCTCTGCCTTACAAGGTCTTTGAGTGTCCTGCACAATGTGCCATAAAATCCATGTATGAGATGCACTCCCAAATGCGTGACATCCCTAACTTTTCATCTTTAAAAAAAATGGGGGGGGGGGGGTGGGGAGGAGCACTCTTCATGATTATAGTGATGTTGGTGATCGACAGCTTTAGAGAAAGCAACAAAAAAAGACTAGCAAAAGGCTGCCTTCTCTCTCTTTTCCTAATACCATATTTACATTGGTCCTAGAATTTAATGCAAGACTGATGCAAGATGTTGTTCTGCATCGATCTAGCATCAGTCGCAGCTTAAAGCACATTCTCATTGAGTTTTCGCTGTTTTACACATACTATATCGTGCACTGGCATTGGATCTGGCGCATTCATATTGAAGCAAGTGGATACACTTAACCTTCCATATGTAGTCAAGCCCAGGCCATAAAAAGTGAAGAGGTGACAAAACAATGGAAACCAGAACAACAACAAGATCCATGCTCATGTGCTGTTTAGTTCATTTTCATCCCCCCCCCCCAACTCTCTGTGAAGAGATCTCTGTGAAGAGATCTCTGTGAAGAGAAGGAATGAGTTTACTCCCAGCTTTGATTTAAATGTTTTCATGTGTGCTTTTAATACATGGGATTCCATTTTCTTTTATCAAGTCTCACAGTATGAAAGGACAATTGGGGTGTGAATAGTTTCATCATTCATTACTGCCTGGAGTTTGGAGCTTGTAAAATTCACAAATTCAGTTCAGTGCTCCGTGGGGGGTTTCTTACCTGCTTGCTTGCCATTGGAAGCTTGCAGATTTCACAAGTCTACTTTTTCTCTTCTGCTTTTTGACAACTTACAAATAAAGTTTGTCAGGAACCCACTCTACTGGAAAGGATTAGAATATTTTGAGTCCTCTCACTACACTCACTGCTGACACAAATTTCACAGGAGCCCAGCTAGCACCCTGCTCTATCCAAGACAGGTTTAGCCTTTGTCCAAGGCTGTGTTACTTGCAGAACATGAGGAGAAGGTAGTCATGCAAGAAGGAATCAAGTCACCAGGGACAGGCAAGCCCCAGCAAGAGGGCAACTGGAGACCCATCCAAGTTTTCTTTTAGTAGGACTGGTGCCCAGGTTAGGCTTTCTCCCAGTCCATGTATGATAATCACATTTGCACATCTCAAAAGGCCTTTCTACAGACATGCTCAGCCTTGGTTATCTGGCTCTTTGCTCAAGACTGTCAGTGCCAAATAACAACAGCATGAAAGCCTTTGACCAAGACTAGGACAGTTGATGATCCCTCTGTGCTGGTTGAGGAGGCACTCTCAGCACTCTTGGTCTTTCTAAAGCTGGAAATAAGTGCACCATATACTCCAGATTTGTGAATACTTTTTTTCCAATATCCATATTGTGATATATACCCTGATTCATACCAAACATTTCTTTTCGAAATTCTAATGCTTATGACACAAAGATAATGTCAAGCAGTGTATATAATTGAGGATTGGACTACAGTAACTTAGGACCTCATTCTGTGTTATTCGATAAACATGTACCTGTATCAGGTTTGAATATAAAATGTAGATTGCACCTTTGGCTATATGTTTCAATGTCAGCATTGTTTGTCTGCATGCTCATTGCTGTTTAGTGCATGTTGTCAGTGTGCCTGTTTTCAGTGTTGATTTTTTTTTTTTTGTAGTTGCTGTGCATGCATTTTGATCAATTAGTCTTCATTTCTCTGCTTCTTCATTATCAAGGGCGGATCCAGAGGGGGGCACGCCGAGTGCACGTCCCCTCTTTATTTTTCATTAAAACAAAAGAAATAAAAAGAAAAAAGCGGGGGGGGGGGGGGGGGTGGGCTCATGCGCCCCCCTTTAATTTTGTAAAGATGCCTACCCTTCATGGAATTCCTGGATCCGCCCCTGATTATTGTATGTATTTTGTCCTTATCATGCCAAAATGTGTACTATATTCCACCAGCTACCTCAATAAATGAGGCTGAATTGCCATGTTTATTATTCCTCCCTCCATTGCTACAATCACACAACCTGTTTGAAACCCACCACCGACCTTTATGTGGATATCACTAGCCCCATTAGTCATGAGTAATGACCATTATCTGTCAGTTGGTGCCAAATTTCCAAAGTCCCCTCCAAAAGTTGATCACTAGCTACAACTTAGCATGGCCAGGTTGGTAAGGGAGCACTGACCCTAGAGATGGAAACATACCCTGGGGTGTGGAGGAAACTTGTGAGTGCAATCCTGGTAGGCACAGGGTAATCACCATTCATCACTCAATCCTCATCTCTTTGGGACAATGTTTATCATCAATATTCTCTTTACCATAAAAGAGAGTGCATGTGTTTATTCTAAAAAGGCATATGCAGAACATATATTCATTTAAAAATTCATTTTGTGATGTATACTCAGCACATATATTCATTTTCACAATGCACCATACAGTACATAGTATAAACTTGCTGCAGTAGACAAATTGTTTGATTTTGGAAAGGGTTGACTGTTATAAGTGCAGGTGACAGCAGTAGAAAATTTTTGATCCAATTTTGATTTAAATCAATTTTCTAAGTTTTCAAAGAGATGATCCATTTCACTTCCTTCCTTTCTATGTACCTGTGTGTGATTCTCTCATAGCAGCAAATGTACAATGTGTTGCAGTATTCACTTATGGTGTATGCTGTATGTATGCATGGGATGGAATGGATATGAAATGAGAAGCATTCTTTGTACATACACATGTAAGCATTCTTTCTCCATAATCATACAACACCTATTTCAAAATGATAGAAATTGTTTGATAAAATTCAAAACTCTGTTTCAATTGTGAATTTAATCACTTGTGTCACTCCTGCCAGTAGGTAGTACACATAAAACAAAGTATTTTAACCTTGACTCAAGCACCCCATGAACAACAAGGTGCAAGTTTCTGTTTTGTTTTGGTTTGTTTCTTTGTTGAGTTTCAAAGTTCACTAAACCCATTGATTTATACTATCTTTTGTGTCACTTGTTGGTCCATCAGTTCATGATAATATTGATGTTTGAATTATGCCAGCCTTATTCTTCAGGGAAGAAGATAAACATACTAAAACATTTAAAGGGGATGGATAGTAACTGATCAGTGGGAATCAGTGGGAATGCTGGAGGATGATTGTTCCAATCCTTATGGGATTCATTTAAGAGTACATTATATATGTATTCTTGTGTGAAAATTATTTGCTTCAGAATGGTCTCATATTCAAGTAATGTGCAGTTTAACGTTTCCAGGTAAGCGTCCCTGGTCAGTGACGGGGCATTAATCTGCGCATTACTTGAATATGAGACCGTTCTGAAGCAAATAATTTTCACACAACAGTAGATGTATAATGTACTCTTAAATTAATCCCACACGGATTGGAACAATCATCCCTCAGCATTCCCACTGATTCTCACTGATCGGTTACTAGCCATCCCCTTTAAATGATGGTCAGTCTCATTACTTGCTATTATCTGAGGGAAAAATGTCATGCTAGAGAATATACACTCTGTATCTCTTACATTTTCAATTCATTTTCACTTATTGCTTGGTTGCTAGGCGGTACTCCCTCCATCTCCACGCCCCGCCCTCTCACTGACAAGGACCGTGCGGGCTCCAGCAGCTCTCTTAGTAGCAATACAAGCTCCAGCATGGGTCAGATCCATGTCAATGGCAATGCTACCCACAGTTCTCTCAGTGATGCTGTTAGTGTAGATGGTGGTCAAAGTGGCATTCAACGGTCACACTCACGCACCAAGTCTTCGGCTATCATGTATGACAAACTGCTGGACCATGAGATCAAAGACCTACTCATCTGCTTCCTGTACATAGTCAAGAATGTCAATGAAGGTTTGAATCTTTCTTTAACCCTCTGTGTGCCAAACTAATTACCTGTCCATAGGTTTGTGTGAAGGTTTGAATCTTTCTTTAACCCTCATTTAACCCTCTGTGTGCCAAACTAATTACCTGTCCATAGGTTTGTGTGAAGGTTTGAATCTTTCTTTAACCCTCATTTAACCCTCTATGTGCCAAACTAATTACCTGTCCATAGGTTTGTGTGAAGGTTTGAATCTTTCTTTATCCCTCATTTAACCCTCTGTGTGCCAAACTAATTTCCTGTCCATAGGTTTGTGTGAAGGTTTGAATCTTTCTTTAACCCTCATTTAACCCTCTGTGTGCCAAACTAATTTCCTGTCCATAGGTTTGTGTGAAGGTTCGAATCTTTCTTTAACCCTCATTTAACCCTCTGTGTGCCAAACTAATTTCCTGTCCATAGGTTTGTGTGAAGGTTTGAATCTTTCTTTAACCCTCATTTAACCCTCTGTGTGCCAAACTAATTTCCTGTCCATAGGTTTGTGTGAAGGTTTGAATCTTTCTTTAACCCTCATTTAACCCTCTGTGTGCCAAACTAATTTCCTGTCCATAGGTTTGTGTGAAGGTTTGAATCTTTCTTTAACCCTCATTTAACCCTCTGTGTGTCAAACTAATTTCCTGTCCATAGGTTTGTGTGAAGGTTTGAATCTTTCTTTAACCCTCATTTAACCCTCTGTGTGCCAAACTGATTTCCTGTCCATAGGTTTGTGTGAAGGTTTGAATCTTTCTTTAACCCTCATTTAACCCTCTGTGTGTCAAACTAATTTCCTGTCCATAGGTTTGTGTGAAGGTTTGAATCTTTCTTTAACCCTCATTTAACCCTCTGTGTGTCAAACTAATTTCCTGTTCATAGGTTTGTGTGAAGGTTCGAATCTTTCTTTAACCCTCATTTAACCCTCTGTGTGCCAAACTAATTTCCTGTCCATAGGTTTGTGTGAAGGTTTGAATCTTTCTTTAACCCTCATTTAACCCTCTGTGTGTCAAACTAATTTCCTGTCCATAGGTTTGTGTGTGAATTAAATTGTGCACATTTGTCTCATTGGCATAGAAAGAGTTCAAAAGAAATATATTGATATATTGATGTACAATGTATGTTACTTTTTTTAGAAGTATAATTGGAACATAATTCTTTTTTTCTTATGACATTTGTCATATGAATGCTGTCATAGCATTCTGCAAAACATACCCTATGACTGGTTGTCACACCACCATTTGTTGTGAATTTATTCCAGTCATATCTGCTGTGAAATTTTATTTTTGAAACAACATAAAGATACATCAAAGAGAACAAAAATAATAGATGACAGCTGTAAAAGTAAAAAGAGTTCAGGAGCTCCTGAAAAGTAGATTGCAATGGTGTGCCAATGCATGGATTGTTGATTGGGAAGAGGTGGCTGTTTAGAGCATGATTTGTTGCTTTTTATAATGTCTATTTCACCTACATTGATATTGCATACCTCATATTTGTATTTTTTAAGCTTCTCAAGCTGTTGAAAAATATCTCATTCAGAAAGTTTATGTTGTTTTTCAAACATGCTTATGCTGTATTTCTCTTCCCACATTGTAGAAGTACTACTAGGATGGTGGAGCCAGGGCTCAGAGGAGGACCAGCTCAAACTCTTTGATGTCTTAGAGTAAGTCTACATTGGTGTCCCTGCCCCCCCCCCCCCCCTCCCAAAAAAAAAAAAAAAAACAGGTCTTAAAATGGACTTAAGTCCACTGAATAGTCAACCAATGGGAGATTTTCATTCTGTAAAAAGAACAAAATTACAGGTTTTTCATGACCATGTAAACCTAAATCTGATAGCACATGTTCTCACTGTGTAGCATTTGTCATGCCTTGGAAGAATGATGCATTGCGCTGACTCTTCATACAATGCACACAAAATAAAAGTGTCGTTTGAGGTAGACAGCCTGTAGATGTTACCCATGTGTCATCCCATCTTTTCTCCTGCAGACTTTGCCTCCACCATTTCCGCTATGTGGGCAAGAAGAGCATCATGACCAGCAAGTGAGTCAATTTAGTCTTTTTATTTCAAAATTAAGTTCACTTTGTATTTTCTCCTCGCATTGCATTTTATCACTTTGATGTCATAAAATGGTGTATTTCACTTCTTTTTACTGCCTCCACGAAATGTCTCTAGAGGCGTCATATTTTTGGGTTGTCCATCTGTCCATCCGTCCATCCGTCCATCCTTCAGTCCATCCTTCCGCCCATCCTTCCGCCCATCCCTCCGTCCGTCTATCCTTCCGTCTGTAATTGATTTTGTGGATGATGCAACACCAGAACCATTTGAGGTATCCAAATAAAAATTGGCATATGTATGTATGTCGTGAGTGAACGAAGCTAGTTTAGGTTAAAATGCTAGAACTGGACTTATTCAATGTGGTAATTACTGTTTTTTTCTTGATATCTTCAATGAAACTTGGTATACGTGCACTACCACGCAGTGATTCTGTAGGGAAAGACTGTGTAACAGTTATGGGGGTCAAAGGTCAAGTCAAATAATTTTGCCACCCAAATGAAATTTGGTTCAAGAAACATATATTTTCATAACCACTCAGCAGTCACATTTTGGGGTTGTGCCATCAATGTTTAAAACATGTAATTTCAATTTCTTGACAAATATGTGAAACTGGTCTCACATTGTTCAGTATAACTGTAAACCTATTGGGAGAATAATGTGATACAGGGGAAGCATACCAGTTGCCATAGCGACATACAGTATTTAGTCTTTGATATGAGTGATTAATGTATTTCACTACCTCCCTGTTTGTCCAAACCAGAAGCAGACTCCTGCAAGAAGCAATATTTGAACGGGTTGACCGATCGTAAGTCACTCCAGTTTAAATCTAGATAGCCTGACTTTGGCCTTTCCATTAGTTTGGTCATTTATGCATTTGCAGCAAGCAAATCTGGAATCCTTGTGTCTGGTGTTGTTGCAGAAACTGGAATGGCATTATTTCCGAGGTAGAAGTAGTCCTATCTATGTCTAACCTGAAGGATTTTGGTGAATCATGCAACATGTCATGCTAGATGTACTCATCTTTTCCCTGTTCTGAATTATAGTAAATACTGTAGTATCATGTGTGCACAACAAGTTACCCACAGGGCATGTTTGTCTACTAGTTTGTGTTTGTTATGTAATTAAAATGAAATCATGATACCTGGTATACATGAAAAGTGCTTGAGACGATTTTTGAAACTGAATACTGGAATGGAAAGATGGGTGTATATGACATATTGTATGTATGTTGTGGAAATTTGTAGGATTGAAAGGCTAAACTTGCTTTTTTTTATCACAATATCAGGAAGTAGGTATATGGGTGTATATTTGTGCTTGTGTGTGTGTGTGTGTGTCTGTGTTGTGCAAGTAGATAGGTGTGAAAGTTAAAATAACTTGATATTTTCTAGAATATACAACAGACATTTGAAATAGCTAAATGCTTAGTTGTCCAATTGTGTTAGACCTAAGACAACTGATGGCCAATGAGTAATTTTACATTCATGTAAAACCTAGATCCAGTGCTTAATGTAAAAACCACAACAGTGAAATGGACAAAGCAAGAAAGAGAAATCAAATTTCTAATTTGTCACAATGTAAGTAGACATGTAGGAACATTAGTTGAAATACATTTTCAGAATATTACTGTCAAAGAAAGTCTTAAAGTGTGCACTGCTAATCTTAGAAAAGGAGTGAGATTTATACATACATACATGTTATTTAATTAAATGAGTGTTAGTTGGATTGGAATTTAAAAAAATGTGTTCTCTATCTGTTAATGTACAGTCATTTCTTTTTTTCTGTGTGGTACATTGTATGTCAGGTCTTTTCTTGTTCTTTTCACTCTCTGAAAATGCTAGTAGCATCATTGGTCCCTACGTCATTGTAACACCATTCATTGTTTGGTGCACTGTATATATGAGTACATTCAGAAGTCAAATCAACCTGCATGTCATTATATGTGTAGCATACGTGTGATGTCAAAGTATATCTCTCACTTCATTCTCTAGCTATAACCTGTGTAGATGGCGGAGATGTCTCAAAGTCTGGGCTTACAGTCAGAAAGCCTGCCCCCCCCCCCCCCCCAAAAAAAAAAAAAAAAAATGCTTCATTGAAGTCATTCTCTATGTCATGCATGTTTTGATTTCAGTCAATTTCTAAAAACTTATCAATACCTTTGATCAAGTTATTTATTGAACAGTATACCCATTACGTCAACTTAAGTGTCAAAACATAGTACATTTGTACATTGTATGTCGAAGCTTCTTGTACAATTTACCAATTCATAATTAGCACATCTGTCACAAAACCACAAGAATGTTTAATTTCATTTCAGCATATTTTAGGTTTTCATACTTGCATTATTTTTTCTTTTAATAAAATCTAGAATTTGTGATTTATGATCAGGTATCGCATTCCTTTTAATTCTTCTCTCATTAAAGATGCTGTGAAGGTACAAAACAAAATGAAAGAAGCTGCCACCTCCATCATATCAAATGCTCAAAATTAAGTCAATTGTTCAACTGATATACATGCCAGCTCTCCTTGAGTCTGAGTCCTTAATTCTAAGGCATTTCAATTTTAACAAAGCTGTTTGTAAATGTACTTTCAAAATTCATTGTAAGTCATGAAATTTAAAGACTAACTACTTGAAAATAGAAATGATTCTTTGAAAAAGAAATCAAAATGTTCATAAGAAAACAGCAGAGATAAGAATAGAGTGAAACAGTGAATAGCTTCATCACCTGACCCTGTTCATTGCTCATTGTTTGTGACACTGTGCATCAGTGTATGATCACTGATAATACATGCTGTGTATGCCCAGACAGTCTTGTTGACTTATGTCACCTGTTATTGGAAAGATATTGACTATGCTGTAAGGTTTATGTATAAAGTATCTTACCAGAGATATACATGTAGCATCACTTGTTTTTTCTAAGGGTAGCTCAAAGTGATTTACACCATGTACTTGTCTTTTTCCTCCTGGTCATGCCTTCTTCTTACCTAAACAGTTTAAGCTGTTCTATTTGTATCTAGAGAGATCTTTTGTGTGGATGATGTGTATTGCAAGCATTGGCTAGACCCTGATGTATGAAGTTGATTCTGTATCCTTAGATCTGGCTGTAGTATGAGTGCGCAGGTCTCTATGGTGTATTCATGTGCTCTATCCCTCTTCATGCGTAGGATTGTTCCATCCTTAGTGAATCAAGCATTTGTCATTCTCGCTGATCAGCAAATTGCAAAGAGATTTTGTCACAAACATGAATTTGATATTTTATGACTTCTGTATTCCCTCCTTTCCTGTAATTCCTTGAATGGCCCTGTCCAATGCCTGTCCCTTATCTCTGGTCCTTCTGATGACTTTCTCTTCGGTCCTGTTCTTGTGGTGGACCCTCCCGCGTGACGGTAAGAGCGAGTTTCTGTGCTGTGACGTTGTATGTGGCAAGCCTGCTGAGAGACATACCAATTACGCATGATGTGCATTGTGGATACAGCTCGCCTCCTTGTCTACCACCTGTTAGACTCCACTGCCTCCTCTCCTGGTCTGTCAGTGGCTGCATCCCCCTCTTGGCATGAAATTGGTTGATTAATCCTGTAGTCTCCTTTGCATAGTGCCCTAAAATTGGTTCTTATCCAGTTGCATCCTTCCACAGCTTTCCTGTCTTGATACTATCATGTTCTGTATTTACCCTGTTTTACCCGTTCCTCCCGCACTTCTCCAAAAGCCTTCGATGCCCCCAAACAAGATTCTTTTTGCCTGTCAACAGAGAACAGACAGGTTGGTGATCTGCCTGACTGTGCAAAAGCAGTTACACAGTTTTTGTTTCCCCTTTAATACACAATCAACTAAATTTTGATTGGACATGAGATGTGAATAGAGTATGCGCTAATATAAGGGTACCGGAATGGGGTCAGCCAAAGTCAAAATCTAATGAGCCCATCCTTGATTACTGGTAACTACATTGTACATACATCTTCATACAAGTTTTTTAGTAAAACAGGCACACTAATTTGTTGGAGAAAGGTAAATTTAACAAAAATGACAATAATTTTCATGCTACAAAAGAACCGATCTTGATGGAAAGCAACTCAATCAAAATCGATTTTGTTATCAGCATAACACAAATATGAACTGAGGCCATGTATGCAGACACTCTTGTCTACATTTTTGGAACCTTGTATACGTAAGGAACGGGTTAAGACAGGTCCTAACAATACTCTGACTGTTGTGTGATATAATATTTATGCTCTTTATCAGTAGTTCTTTCTGTTTGATAACATCAAGTTCAGGGTTCAGGGTTCATTTTTTGTTTGAGATAATCAGTCAAGACAACTATTTCATGGCAAGGGTTTATACAAAAGATGAACATAAATTTAGATACCAAGATGTTACATGCAAAGGAAATAGAAATGAAGTGAATTAATGACCACACATTGCTTTTCCCCTAAAGGAATTCTTACTTTAACAAATTCTCAGAATTCATGAGAGAAATCGGGCCTAGTATGAAAGATCAATTATTCTGAACAGGTCAATGCAGTCTTATTCTGTAAGCGTGTATCTACGGCATTAACCCATCAATAGCCATATATCCTGTCGATGGCAACATGTGGTCAAACTCTTTGGTTTAACTTGTAAGAAGTGACATTTCTTCATTCTGTTTTACCCCCATGTTGTAGCTGAAATTTCTTACAATTATTGATGGATTGTCCCCATGAATTCTCCCCTATTCAACTTCCTGTGAGTACTACCAGTACATTTATTTCTAATTGATACAGTTAGCCTGTCCCCTCCCACTACTTTCTCTGCTCAACAGGGATTCTCTCCAACTCTTCCCACTACTCCCCACTGCCTCAGTGATCCTCCTTGACTCCTCCCACTACTCCCCACTGCCTCAGTGATCCTCCTTGACTCCTCCCACTACTCCCCACTGCCTCAATGATCCTCCTTGACTCTTCCCACTACTCCCCACTGCCTCAGTGATCCTCCTTGACTTCTCCCACTACTCCCCACTGCCTCAATGATCCTCCTTGACTCTTCCCACTACTCCCCACTGCCTCAGTGATCCTCCTTGACTCCTCCCACTACTCCCCACTGCCTCAATGATCCTCCTTGACTCTCCCCACTACTCCCCACTGCCTCAATGATCCTCCTTGACTCTTCCCACTACTCCCCACTGCCTCAATGATCCTCCTTGACTCTTCCCACTACTCCCCACTGCCTCAGTGATCCTCCTTGACTCCTCCCACTACTCCCCACTGCCTCAATGATCCTCCTTGACTCTTCCCACTACTCCCCACTGCCTCAGTGATCCTCCTTGACTCCTCCCACTACTCCCCACTGCCTCAATGATCCTCCTTGACTCTTCCCACTACTCCCCACTGCCTCAGTGATCCTCCTTGACTCCTCCCACTACTCCCCACTGCCTCAATGATCCTCCTTGACTCTCCCCACTACTCCCCACTGCCTCAATGATCCTCCTTGACTCTTCCCACTACTCCCCACTGCCTCAATGGTCCTCCTTGACTCCTCCCACTGCTCACTGCCTTTGTAACCCTCCCTGACTCCTCCCACTACTCCTCACTGCCTCAGTGATCCTCCCTGACTCCTCCCACTGCTTCTCATTGCCTAAGCGACCCTCCCTGACTTCTCCCACTGCTTTCCTTTGCCTAAGTGACCCTCCCTGACTCCTCCCACAACTGCTCCTCACTGCCTCTGTGCAGCATGATAATTTATTGATCTGTCACAAATGTGCAGTACAATGTATGTCAGCTACAATATTGCCTGATCCTAACATGTTTACCCACAGACAAGCTTTCAAAGAACATAGTGTGAGCACACTGTCATTGTATTGCCCCACCCCTACTCTATCTGTCATGCAGCTTGAAGTAGCAGCAAGGTTTTATTCTTTTCATGAAGCGTATTTTGCTGGTTTTATGCACAACTCAAATTCAGTGTGAAAACCCTTTATACTGGTAACTGTGTGGTTGCCTTGATGTCTGCATGTAGATTTAGGACAGGTTGAAAATTATTTTGACTTTCTTCTCCAGGGAACCAAACATGTTCCTGGATGATATTGTGTAGAACCAAGGCTTGAGGAAGCAACAAAAGCCAAAGAAAATGAGAGACAGAAGAAAGATATTGCTAGTTGACCCACAGTGTCCATTCTGTTGTCCATCTTATTTCACTTGCACATCTAACATGGGATAAGACAATAACACCTCACTTCATTGACTGTGTACTTTCTCTTACATCATCAGTGTTGTATGGAATTTATCAAACAGATGTTAGAAGAGAATATGTAGCTTAAAATTATATTGCTTTGTAAAACAAGAAAAATAAAAGACATTATAAGTCTGATAACTGATTTTGGTGAAAGTTTGCACTCTCATGCAATAGCTTCCAATGAGAGTTGCTTTTAGTTAATTTGTGACATGTGTTTTCCATTTTGCATTTACTCCCTTTCTCCCTCTCTCTCTCTCTCTCTGTTTGTGAAATCAAAATAAAATGTCAAAATACAGCAGCTATTATAAGCCTGCACTGGCCATTTTGCAACAAGGCTCCTTTTTTCTGAATAGTATGCAAAGTTAGGACAAGTATCTTGTTAACTGCTGTTTTTTCTTTGTGTCAGTATTCATTGTAAAATGATTCGCTCTCAACATCATTTCTTTTGTCTTCATCATGTCATTGAATTTATGAGATTTCAAATCATTCATTGCCACTTTTTGAGGCAAGTAGAAAGGTGATAGAAGTATTAAGACAATCACTTACAGCTACAACACATTTGAAAATTATTCCATTGGTTGGTCTGGCTTCCAATATTTACTTAGCCATGCATTGGCTGCTGCATCTGATTTACTTTCAGCTATGTTAGGATAGTCCAATATTCGTACATTTCCTGTAGACATACATTGTACAGCCTTATTTTTTATTTATTTATTTTTTTTTTTTGGTTTAAATACACACGTAAATCTTGCTAATGCCATTTTTCTTCTTAGTTTCCAAGCTTTGCAAGATGTGTGATATTGCAAATTTGCAGAAATGCACAAACTATTTGATAGATTATTTTGTGACATTGATTTAATGTTTAGCTTTTGTGAGATTGACATTTTAAAACTTTGCTTTAATAACAACTTGCTCTGGGTACGTGTTAGTCGTAATTCAAACATGCAGAAGAACATGTAAAACCAAAAATGGTAACTTTTCATGGTCATTATAAGATACATTACATGCAAATATTCAGCTGATATAAATCTGTAATCTGACTTCTGAAGGTTGTCTAGTGCATTCAGGTATTCAAAGTCTTCACACATGCGCAGTCATCACTGAAATAATCAGGGAATATCTGTCAGGATTCATTGACACTTTGTAGGCTGGACTACATACACTGTACTTGTCTGCACTGTTTTCTCATCTCATGCAGATACTTACCCCAATGAATACTTCTACACCTAGGGTGCAATGGGTAGACGGTATCAGTTTTGTGTACATTTATCATCTATTTCATCATAATGTTTTGTTGTTCAGCTTGCTGTGAACTTGATACAATTTCATACATAATTTCATGTTCAGTGTCTGTAAAAACAAAAGAATAGATATGCATTGTATCGTATGTAGTTGCCATGTTACTGATTTTGCACAAATTTTGTAATGCCAGCCAGTTTTGCCCACAAAATGTAAACACTCTCAAACTCAAAATGCCATCCAGATATTTTGTTATGCATACAAATATCAATTGGTGTAGATTGTGAAATGAATTTGAACTTGAGAAAATGAGTGTTGTGTGTTCTGCTTCTCATCCTTCACCATTGGGACTGTGAGGGCTGCATGATTCATTCAAAAGAACTTTGAATTTATCTGCTCCCAGTTTTGATCAGAAATCGAGTGTCTGCAGAGTTGGTGAAATTCTGTGATAATGTGCAAAAGGACATCGTGTAATGTTGCAATCCTGTTATTAGATTTAAGAAATTAGGAGTTTTGTTTGTAGGTACACTACTCCCAAGATAAGCTTGACGTCGCAAGTATAAAAGCAGTCTTTACATTGCTTCTTGGTGCAGATGATATGCGCTACAGTGTCCTAACTGTATAACATATCTAGTAACACTAGTTCATCATATAGATGTGTGATACGCTATTTCCCCATTTGAGGAATTGATGGCATTACTTTTTTTTTTACTCATGTACACATTACTGAACATGCACATGTGATGCTATTTTGCAGACTTCGTGAAAAACCATCTTCCAGCGAGCGTAGCCGCACACTTCCTGTGGCCCTCAAGAGACTACCCCAGACAAGATCACTGGTGGAAGTACCTGACCTGCCACTTGGTATGCAGAGTTATCAGAAGTACTCTTCATTTTGGAAATAATGGGATATGGCATTAATACTGATGTACAATTGAGATCCACTTTATACAGGACTGTAAATGCTCATCCACAAATGATTTTAAACCGTTGAGGACGAGTCCCGAGTATACTAGGGCAGGTGTCTATGGGAAATGCATGTTGTCACAAAATCAGTCTGTCCTCAACGGGTTAAGTTACAGGTATTGATTCTTGAGAGTCCAATGATATATGAGAGTGACATGCTCACAAAAAGAAGAGTTTTAAAAGATTGTGAGTATTGTATTTCAGTACTTTTTTACTGTTTCAGATTGGCTAAAGAATGACTCCATTTTTGAAATTCTTGGCAAGTTGTGTTAAAGTTTGTAGTATGCAGCTAATCATGGACTTATGTGACATTATCTTTTTGTTTTTCACTCATAGTGACAGCACTAACAGAAAATGATGCTAGCCCGCGGATCGCCCAAGAGGCCAACCTTGCAGCTGAGACCAGTATGATCGTACTGGATGTGCTGGGACTCTACTGCACCAACTTCAAGGTGAGAAAACTGGCCAGGCCAACTGTGATAATCTTTCAGCTGTGATTTCCAAAATGTGCACTGAAGTTCAGTATGTCATGAGAAATGTGCTTATATGACAGGCTCCTAATGGTATTTGTAAGGTCATAATATACATTTTTTGTAAGTACCAACTAGAAAGCTATGTTGCCATTGATATAGTTACAGTATGTATATGTACCTTTACTAATGTATAATAAGACATGGAGAAAACATTGTAGAATATGCTTTGTGCAATATTCAGTGGTAATTAAGCAAATGTAGTTCTTTAAAATAATTTAAGTCATTTTTGTGTATATGTATTCTTTCCAGTGTAAAGTACATTATACTTTTGTGAACCTTTCTCTTTCCATGTAAATTTGCCCATGGTAAGATGTTATCATTGTATTTTCATTGCATCAGGCGGCCATGGACAGTGCTGATGGCAACAATCCTCTAATGAGGAAAGTGATCGACATCTTCATCAGTTTCCTGCAGACAGGACAATCAGAGATGACTCTGAAGAACGTTTTCAGTTCTCTGCGTCTCTTCCTCAATAGGGTAAGGAAGATTAGATCAATCAAAGTATCAATAGATCAACCGGTTAAGGAAGATTAGATCAATCAGAGTATCATTTAATCAATAGGATATGGAAGATTAGATCAATCAAAATATCAATTAATCACTAAGGTAAGGAATATTAGATCAAGTCAGAGTATCAGTTAATCAATAGGACAAGGAAGATTAGATCAATCAGAGTATCAATGAATCACTAGGGTAAGGAATATTAGATCAATCAGAGTATCACTTAATCAATAGGGTAAGGAAGATTAGATCAATCAGAGTATCAATTAATCACTAGGGTAAGGAATATTAGATCAATCAAAGTATCAATTAATCAATAGGGTAAGGAAGATTAGATCAATCAGAGTATCAATTAATCACTAGGGTAAGGAAGATAAGATCAATCAGAATATCAATCAATCAATAGGGTAAGGAAGATTAGATCAATCAGAGTATCAATTGATCAGTAGGGTAAGGAAGATTAGATCAATCAGAGTATCAATTAATCAATAGGGTAAGGAAGATTAGATCAATCAGAGTATCAATTAATCAATAGGGTAAGGAAGATAAGATCAATCAGAATATCAATTAATCACTAGGGTAAGGAATATTAGATCAATCAAAGTATCAATTAATCAATAGGGTAAGGAAGATTAGATCAATCAGAGTATCAGTTAATCAATAGGGTAAGGAAGATTAGATCAATCAGAGTATCAATCCATAGGATAAGGAAGATTATATCAATCAGAGTATCAATCCATAGGATAAGGAAGATTAGATCAATCAAAGTATCAATCAATAAGAGTAAGGAAGATTAGATCAATCAGAATATCAAGTAATCACTAGGATAAGGAAGATTAGATCAATCAAAATATCAATTAATCAATAAAGTAAGGAAGATTAGATCAATCAGAATATCAATTAATCACTAGGGTAAGGAATATTAGATCAATCAGAGTATCAATTGATCAATAGAGTAAGGAAGATTATATCAATCAGAGTATCACTTTATAGGGTAAGGAAGATTAGATCAATCAGAGTATCAATTAATCACTAGGGTAAGGAAGATTAGATCAATCAGAGTATCAATTAATCACTAGGGTAAGGAATATTAGATCAATCAGAGTATCAATTGATCAGTAGGGTGAGGAAGATTAGATCAATCAGGGTATCAGTTAATCAATAGGGTAAGGAAGATTAGATCAATCAGAGTATCAATTAATCACTAGGGTAAGGAATATTAGATCAATCAAAGTATCACGTAATCAATAGGGTAAGGAAGATTAGATCAATCAGCGTATCAATTAAAAAGTAGGATTAGGAAGATTAATCAATAGGGTATGGAAACTTTGACCAATCAGTGTAATTAGTCAAAAGGGTAGGGAAGACAAGATCAGTCAGTGTATCAGTTTAGTCGACAGGGTAAGGACGGAATCTGTCAGTGTATCATATAGTAGGATAGAGGAGATTGCATTGGTCAGTGTATCAAATAGTTGATAGAATAAGGACAATTTGGTCAATGCGTGTATCAATAAGTCTCATAATGTCTCCCCTTGTACTTGCATGAGCAATGTACACATTCTCTTGTAAAACAGTTCAATGAAACAGTTTTGAGGCACAGTCATGTTTTCCTTATGTATCAGCTGACCAAGTTCACGAAGAAGAAAAGTTATTGAGAACTTATGGTTGTAGCCCTTCTGTAGTCAGATGCTTGGGTAAAATGTATCAACAACCCATATGTATAGCAAAGACTGAATCTGATGGTTTTGGAGTAAGCAGTTTGCAGAACTCACAACTATGTGGATGAAATGTATATCGGGTAGTTTAGGGGAAATATCTTGACATAAACTTTTCTAGTCTCAAAGTATTCTACTGAATAAATGTGTGAAATTGGTTGTGATATACAAAACAAATTAGCTTACCAGTAAATCCGTCAGTTGCTGTTGAAGTTTCCATAATGTGACCTAAGTAAAATTATGTGAATGAAAGGTGTATAGTGTCCAATTTTAACAAATCAAGGCATACTTGAGAAGAACTTAATTCACTTTCCACAGACAGACTGGGATGATTTTGATGACGATCTTTACATCATCCCTCCCCGCTACCACATAAATGAGGATACTCATTTAGTCTTACCCTCAAACCAGAGATATCCGGTTTGTAGTGTTTGTGGTCAAATAGCATCATGTAACTGACACGAGCCTTGACTCTTTGACTTCTCCTTATGAAAGCTGGTTGAGCATGGCAAATGTGTCTTATGGCTGACTAAATAACTCATGCATCAGAAAAGATTATTAGCTCACCTGAGCCGAAGGCTCAAGTGAGCTATTGCGATCGCTCTTCGTCCGGCGTCCGTCGAGCGTTGTCTGTCGTCCGTCGTGCATAAACTTTTTACATTTAAATCTTCTTCTTGAGATCCCCATAACCGATTTTCACCAAACTTGGCAGGTAGCATCCCTAGAGGGATAGGATCTAAATTTGTTCAAATGGGTACCATGGCCCACCTGGGGGGCCCCACGGGGGCTCAAATCCCCTAAAATTAAGGAATCTTTGAAAATCTTTTTCTCTAGAACCAGAAGTGATAGGGCTTAGTTAATACTATTAGTTAGTACATTGATGACTGTAGTTTCAAGTTTGTTCATTGCAGATCCAGGGCTGCCTGCCCCCCCCCCCCCCCCCCACCCTGGAGTTGGGGGGGGGGGGGATCCATATATGCAGACCTAAGTTTCCAATGTTCTCAGGTAAGAGTGTGCAAGAATGCATGAAAGGTGAAATTGCGATACTCAGGTGAGCGCATGACCCCTGGGTCTCTTGTTGTGTAATTGTCTCACATCAGTCTGTAGTTGCTAAATGCTACAACTGTACAATTGTGTAGTTGAGACCTGAAGCTGATAGTGGATTTTCTTTACAGTTTCAAATCTTGGTGCCAAATTTGTTTTTGTGTAACTGCAATTATGTACTCCACATGTTATGAATTGTAAATGATGTTCTTTCAGAAAGAGAGAGAAAGAAATGAATATTGAATATTCCCATCCACACCAAATCAGACTGGTCTTACTTTAGAGTCAAAACATACAATTCATATCTTTATGCATAAAGTGAAGATGTGTAGAGTATTCCAGATTGTCATTGTACAAACTGTTCATCTCACATAGGCTTACTGACTTGGCATGCATGCTAAGCTCTATACAAACCATTTATCTGTGTCATCCTGACTTTACCTGTAGGACTTGGCTGCTTATCAAGTTATCCTGATATTCTTGTACTTACAATGCATGCCTACATGGAAAATGCATTGAATGGCAATGGTCTGCAGGTTCACACACTTTATTTGCTGTTATTCCTTTCTATACTTTGCTTCATCACCAAATTGAGCTTGATTTTGCCTTAATCATTCTGCCAGGAATGGCTGTGGTGAATTGTGTGTATTTGACTGCATTTTGGGCAGGACAGAAATAACAGGTTTTTGTGTCATTGTTGCCTTATGTGGGAAATGTTTCCCTTCTCTTTTCCTTTTTCTTGAACACTAAATAACCCATGTCTATGTAAACAGCATGCACAGCATTTATCTATAGTGTATCTTGAGTGTGCAGAAAAATATATCAAATATTCTGCATTGTGATATATATCAAAAATGGAACAATAGCTGTAATCTACACTGTGAGCCATAGGCTAATTGGAGTCTTGAACCATCACATGAGTTGGGCCTTTCAAATTGATAGTTTCTTCTGTTATTAAAGATGTCCTTAAGAAATGAAATTGGAGGTCCATGTTAACCATTATCTGTAAAAATAACTCAAGATTTTCTTTGCATTCTTCCCATCAGTTCCCAGTTCCACTCTTCAAAGGCAATGCAAACCTGTGTGGAGACCTCTGTGTAGCAGTAAGTGTTGTCACTATGGCTTTTTAATCCTGTCTGCTTTTAGAATTCTTCTTTACTCATTAGTTGAAATTTGGCAAAGTGATTCAGTCTGGAATCATTTGATAAGAGTAGAGAGAGCTCAAAGAAAGTAATGAGCATTAGAGAGAAATACACTTTGTACATCTGTAACAGAAATAGCAGCCTCCATGGTAGATTGATTGAGTTATTAGAAACCCATATACACAGTTTTAAAAAAGAGAGAGACGCCACATGTGGTGATGTTCACAGTTGTTGCATATCTCTTCCTTGTCCTTAAATTTGGAGTTGGGTATATCTCGAGATTGGTTGGCAAAATTCATTTTGTATATACTGACATTCTAGTATGGATAATACCAATATGAGTACCAGTCTAATATCAAATTGCAATACTTTTTTATCATGACATCGAGTTCGGGGATTCAAATTGATAAATTTGGAAATGCTTGTTCATGTTTTCATGCACAATGCTTCTTAGATGTCGTGCACAGTATTTCTCCTTAACTCTTTATGTGCCCTGATGGTGGAAACCCCCTGTGTGCCACGTTATTCTGAGACACGAAGGTAGTCATGCTTTGAGAAAGAATTCTGTTTTTCCAATTTGTATAACTTCTACAAATTTCTGTTAAGATGGGTGTAATAGTAGGCAAAGTTAAAGAGGAATACCAAGCTTTGTTTCGATATAAATTGTATGCCGACTCTATTTGTAATTTTTGTCTTTTAATGACCAGTTGCTACATTACTATAAAGGCATGACTTTTGCACATTAAACAGTGACAGAAACATAGAATGTACGAGTAAATCCAGTTGGGAACATCGCTTGATAGTCGATTACCACATAGAATGCAAGCCGTATATGAGAGGAACAAAAGCACGAGAAACGCTTTCATTGTGCCGCGGGATTAGCAGTAATTAGCGGTTTATCGATCGGTCTTGGCGGCTTTGTTTGTTGAGCAGAATATGCGAAGTTGGCACGCCGTCGACTGAGTCGGAGGTGCGAACGTGGCACATAAAGAGTTAAATAGACTAGCATGTAGCCTTGTATGATTGTTTCATGTGACTGCAGTAGACCTGTTTCACACTTTCATATCTTATCAATGTTTTGAGAGATAAGTATTTTATTAAGTCCATGTTCTGACTTATGCAGGAATATTTTCTTAGCTCTCTAAGTTGACGGATGTACAATTCACAGTGAATGTAGTGCTTCTGTCCTGTGTATAAAGGCTATATGATATTGAGAGGGATTGTTGTAGATAGGTGATAGATCCAGCTGTGATGAAGAGTCTGTATGCTTATTGATTTTCTCTTGTAGCTTCTGAAGAACCTGAACTCCAGACTGATGACAACAAGGAACGAGGCATGTGCCCTCCTCTACCTCCTCATGAGGAGCAACTTTGAGTTCACTCAACGCAAAGACTTTGTCAGAGTTCACCTTCAGGTAAATGAAACAAATTTCAGATGGTAGCAGCCAGAGAGATAATTATCATGACAGAGCCTATTGGTGGTCGCTGCCCATATTTAAGATGCATGAAATAAGTTATTTTCAGAATAGAAAGCAATCTGTTTTCCCTGCCACTGAACAAGTAAATAGATATGTTTTTTTTTGACTTGCTAAATTTTGACACCAGCAGGTGTTGTTTTCTCTCCTCCAAAGACTGAGGCTGATGATTTGTACTTGTGAAGTCATATTCCCTGCTTGTTTCTATATTTTTGTTAATCTGTCAGTCTTATTACAGGTGAATGACTCATTGAAGTATATATCAACCCTATTTATTGCCATTTTTCTGGAATCTAATCACTCTGTGGAATAATGCTTCTTTTATCATGTAGGTCATCATCTCAGTAGCCCAGCTGATTGGTGAGGCAAACAGCTCACGATTTCAGGAATCCCTGGCAACCATCAACAACTATGCCAACAGTGACAAAGGAATGCAGGTATTTTAGAAGCCCTTGTGACCAATTTATGATAATATTATATGATATTATTATATGATATAATATTCTATCATTGATTGTGTGATAGTATATACAGGATGAATAGTTGATTTCTTACTCTACACCAGTTAATAACTGAATGTAAAATCTGGTTGAATCCAAAAACCAGACTGTGTGTAAACATGGGAAGATGTGAATATGACAAATTGTGTGTATTGCATTTTTCATTATACAGTGGGTTAATGAAAAGTGAATTTTGGTCTGTCATGAATGACATAGTAGGAGCCAGTTCTGAAATGTATTTGTTTAGTAAATCTATAAACAGTGAAATGTTCGTCGAAATGTGAGAGTAAGGCCATCTCTGCACACAGTAAAAAGACCACATGTCCAGCTAAAGTTCACCAACTATCTTTTTTTATTCTCTCAATCCAGCACACAGCCTTCCCCATGCAGGTGAAGGACCTCACCAAGAAGATCCGCACTGTACTCATGGCAACGGCTCAGATGCGTGAGCATGAGAAAGACCCTGAGATGTTGGTGGACCTGCAGTACAAGCTGGCCAAGTCCTATGCCAGCACCCCGGAGCTTCGCCGTACATGGCTGGATAGCATGGCCCGTATCCACATTGATAACGGCAACTTTTCAGAGGTAGGTAGTCACACAGCCTGTTTCATGCACTAAGGAGAAAATGCCTTCATTTCATTCTGTTGACCGACAAACTTGGTCAGGCTTTAGGTTTGACTGAGATTTTCTTGCCATGTCCAATTATTATGTTGTCTAAGGTCCCACAGAGAGTATGCTTAATGAGAAGACATGACATCTCTCAAACCTTTCATGAACATCTCAACTTACAAATCACATACTGTGCAGTGGTTCTCAAGTGACATTACAGTAAAATGATTGAAATACATCATAGAGCATTAAACATACTCCTATTTTCATCTAAGTTCAGTGGTATGTTGCTTACATCTGCATGCTCTTACGAAATAATGCACCTTGATTAGAAGTCTTCGTATTAATCAATATTCTTGTTTTGTTTTGTTTTTGCCCAACAGGCTGCCCACTGTTATATCCACATTGCAGCCCTGATGGCGGAATACCTGAAGAAAAAAGGGACCTACGTCCAGGGTGCTCAGGCCTTCAAGGCCATCTCACCTAACGTGGAGGGAGAGGAGAAGGGTATCAAGAGTGATACAGGCATGCAGGACGTCCAGTACACTGAGGTAACCATGGCAACCTCTCAGGTTTGGGGATGGGGGGTGCAGGGTGAGGTTGAAATAAAACAGGACTGTGGTATTATGTATCCAACCAAACTTCAGAGCCTTTGTCTTCCCTCTCTCTTTCTCCAGGAGTGCTTTGACTGAATGCAGAGGTACACTTGTACATTGTGTGTTCCTCAAATGAAGTCTCTGAAATCTAGATAATTTGAGTGACATTACAATATATTTAAAATCTTAAGGACTTAACCCAGTGATGATAATATTCAAACTGAAGCAGCATAGACAAATTAATAAATGCAGATTAAATGACACTTTAAAGTGACTGTGACATTAAATGATGATCAAATCCCCAGGATAACCTTCTGCACCAGCTGGAGAGGTGTGCTGAGGGACTACAGAAGTCTGAGAGATACGAGTCTATGGGGGAGCTCTACAAACTCATCATCCCATTCTATGAGAGGAACAGAGACTTCCAGGTAAGTAGATCTCAAATCCATCAATAGTGTTTTGTGTGAAGGGGCTGTAGATATCACAGCCACAATAGAGTGTAGTCTGGAGGGGCTGTACATCTCATGCCCTAATAGTCTGATGACTGAAGGGCTGAGGATCTCACTGATGTATACAGGAATGGGATTTATCAAAGCAAAGCAGCATGTACACATTACCAAAAAAAAAAAAAATGTGAACACAGATTTGGGTAGACATTTTGCCAACACAAGGTACAAAGACACAGAAAAGGTATTGTGTATTGGCTTGTTATGATGCTGTAGATATGACTCCCAGAGAAAATTTAAGTTAAAGATACATTGTATGCATTTCTCTCAAAGTACTTTTGACTAATAATCTTATAATACAACATATTATACCTTTTGTTGTTGTCAATGTACTGTGTGTAATAACCTCAGGGTTTGAAATGTTATTTCCAAGTGGGCTGAAGTCTGTTTACAAACAGCATCCAAACCTTTTCATTATATCACTTTTTGTGTTCCTGAGCCAGTTATCACCTCTATTATGTATGGGTATTACAACAAATCTTATACATATGGTCACATGTTGCTTTTTTCTCCTCCTCCTCCTGTACATACAGAGACTGGCTCTAGCCTATGGCAAGCTGAGTAAGGCCTATGAGAAAGTCATGAAGCTCCAGGGAACAGGGAAAAGGCTTCTTGGAAACTACTTCAGGGTCGCATTCTTTGGCCAGGTCAGTTTGTGTCTTTTTCTCTTTCAATACTCAGAGAGATTAGCATGTAAGAGTAGTGATGTGGAACACTACTTTATGAATGCAAACAATTATATATTGTATCTACATTGCTGGAGAGAGATATAGATAGATAGATAGATAAATAGATAGATAGATATATAGATAGGTAGATAAATAGAGATAACGAAAGACAGAGAGATGTTAATACAAAATTTCAATGTTTCATACCCTTACAAAGCTTACAATGATTTATGGATTGTAAGTTTTGCATACGTGTACATTTAATTTGTGATCATAATGGTCTTTTTAGTTTCAGTTATCTTCTTTTTTTTTCCCATTTTCTATGTTAGTATGTTATACTTTTTGGAAAAGCACCATATTATGTCACTCATCAGTTGATCAAAGACCTGCAGGCATTGCAAAAGCTAACATGGAATGTGCAGAAGGGAAAGTAAAGTTGAAACTTGATTAATGTTTGTATGCAAAATGTGACCTTTTTAATTGCAGCACTTTGAAGAGGATGATGGGAAAGAGTACATCTATAAGGAGCCAAAGGTCACAACGCTGGCATCCGTCTGTGAAAGGTTGCAAAACCTGTACTCAGACAAGTATGGGGCAGAGAATGTGGAGTTGATCCGGGACTCAAACAAGGTGCAGTAATGGCATATCTTCCTCAGTTTGGACAACTTCTCCCTCATTTCAGCATCCATAACAAGTTTGGTTAATTAGCTGGTGGAGTAATGCATCAAAAGTCATGAGTTTTCAGAGCTGTATCTGTAGCAAGTCTAGGGAGAGGAAAGATTATTATCTCTGTTTGTTTGGTTGGTTGTTTTGGGGGTTTTTTTGTTTTGTTTTTTTGTGTTGTTTTTTTTTTGAGATGTAACAACCAGTGTCATGATAACTTTCAATATCTTTCTTTGTTTGCAGTTTGATTTGCAACCTTTTCTAGAAGAATTATGTACATATTTATTGCAGGAAACTTTGAGGTCTTAGTAAATTGTTTTGCCAAGATCCACTGCTGAAGAATTTGTGCAAACTGTATCTCCTTATTATTAGCCATGACACAGGTACACTTCAGTCTCCTAAAACTTCAGTCCTATAGAAATGTTTAGTTTACAATTTATTTGTATCTTATTCAGTTCAAATTTCATTATGGATCATATTTCAGGTGAACATTGACACCCTCAAGCCCAATGTAGCTTACATCCAAGTCACATTTGTCAAGCCGTACTTTGATGAACGAGAGCTGGTGGACAGACAGACAATCTTCGAGAGGTCCAACAACATCCGAAGGTTTGTCTTTGAGACACCATACACCAAGCAGGGCACAGCCAGGTCAGGGGCTGTGGAGGAGCAGTACAAGAGGAAGACCATACTAACCAGTGAGTGAAGGGTGTCAAAGTACTCTGTGCTTTCTTGTGAATGGACCTTGGTGTGGCCAGTGGGAAGAGAACATAGTGGGATCTTTTGTCTTCCAGCAGACACTGGACAGCATGGGGACTGGCAAATGATGGGATCGTTGTAAGACCTAGTGTCTTTTAAGGAATTGATTGTTTTAGAACAGTTTGTCAAGATATATTACATGTTCCCTTTATTGATATCAATAAACTGTAGGCATACCATTCAGTGTTTTACGATTCTGTGACACTGATGAAAATGGGTCAATTAATTGTGTTCTCAAGGAATATGAATTTGAGAGCTTTGCGTAAAGAAACAAAAATGTATTCTAGCTCAAAGTGCCATTGGCCATGTTTTTTCAAACTGTTGTCTTAGATGATTTAGTGGTAGGAGCTACATTTGTACTCTTCTTATCATGTATCCAACATGTTTCATGTTCAAATCTGAAATGTTTTGTGATTCCGTCATGTCCTTTACAGCATCGCACACATTCCCATACATCACCAAGAGGATCCAGGTGGTGTATCAGCAGTCTCAGGAACTAAACCCGCTGCAGGTGGCTGTAGAAGAGCTGCAGAGTAAAGTGCGCGAGATGAATGAGGTACTAAGCAGTGACAATGTGGACATGAAGCGTGTTCAGCTACTCCTGCAAGGCAGTGTCAGTGTACAGGTGAGCCAGTAGTCTGTACATCCACCGTAGATCTTTATAGACCTATTCAAGTGGACCAACACAGATCCTAGAACTCTCAACCAGGATCTACCCTAGATTGTAGATGTCTTCATTCCAAAACCCTGGAAGTCATCAAAACCTGTTTATATGGTGGACCTGAAGCAGATATCATATCCCTTACCTGCAACTTTCCCTAGACCTTCTCCAGTGAATGTGGAGTGTGATTAGTACAATGTACAAATGTATAACCCAGCACAAACACTCAGGCACTGTATAAAATCCTCTAGTGATGGCCAGGATGTTAATAGTCACTGAGTGAAGATGGCTTTCTCAGGACTGCTCTGAAGGGATCTTGTTCCATCCTGGAATTACTTGGAGGAGACAGTGTGAAAATAGCTAGAAAGATTTTCAGTGAAAGTCGAATATAATTTGATTCTGGCAAGTTAGAATTTATCAATTCATTCATTAAAGTGCATCAAGTTGGAAGTCCGCCAAGTGGAAGTTTCACAACTGCTTCTGAAGAGGAAGTTTCTGGAAGATAGCATAGATTTGAAATACAGGCAACTCCGGTCATAACAAAGTTTTCAGGACCAGCAGTTTTCTTTTGTTGTATCAAAATTTTATTGTAGGCATACAGTTAAGCATATAAATTTATAGAGGTGATAATTTTGGGACCTGATTTTTTGATTTGTTGTAATGGGAATTTTGTTATATGTTAGTTATAACAGGAGTACACTGTATGTAATGTATTTGAAGGTATTGCAGTGTCATTGTTTTTCGATATTCATGCTGAGTTTACCTCTGAAGCTTTGGAATGGATTGGGTAGTTGTCTTTTACTTGTTGGTTTTTCACACTTTGAATGATTAGCAAGGTGAATGTAGTTTGTCAAAACACAGATTTTCCTTACAGTTCAGGCTTTTAATAAGCCTTACTTGTTTTAAACTCGGAAAAAAAAGGATGAAGTGCAAGAGAGACAAATCTTTCATCAGTTGTTATGATGTTTTGTGTTATCAGGTAAATGCTGGTCCCCAAGCCTATGCTGCTGCTTTCCTTGGCAAAGGACGGGAAGAGAAATGGAACCAACAACAGATCTTCGACCTCAAAAAAGTCTTCAAGTAAGTACTGAATTAATCTGTAACACTCAGCTTTTCATGTCAATCCAGAATACACTGCTCCAGTTTTTGGACATGTATAGTGTCACATTTTGTCCTTTCTGTTTGACCTTCTTTAGGACCTTCTGTAGAAATTGAGTGTAATGTGACATATGAAGGGAGAAAACTACTGAAATTGTCTGATACAGGGGATGCTATATTTTTACTTAAAAAAAGTGCAGTATTTTACCACACAACTCACCTCTGGATTAAAGTCAAAATATTTCCTTGTGTTGTAAAATGCCTAGAGTAGAGTGAAATGCATAGGTTACTTCACTCAGAAGACTATTTAGAATGTCCATTATCTGTCTTGAGCTTTTGTGAGCATCACACTAATCTGTGGTACTTTCATTGGAAACAAGTGTTTACTTAGTAATGCTGTTTAGGACTCAAAATTTAGAGATGTTTTACAGTCCATACAAGGCTACTTTTGACTTGATGTAGCATGAAGTATTGAATTCAAGTCTTGGATGTTTCACAGTTCATGCAGGATGCCCATATTCCATTCATGCAAAACTATGTCAATGACATCAGCTGTAAATGTCTAACCATGATGTGATGACTGAGTATGATAATTTGAATCATTGTTAGATTTTCTTTTCAGTAAATGGAAGAGGTACAAGAAACTTGCTTGTATATGGAACGTATTGAAAGCACAATTCCATACTATTTACAAGTTGACTTTCATGAATACAATCAATCCTAACAGAGAAAATAGTGGATTTCTCCTCAGATTTAGAACTGAAATGAGAACTGTAGGTATTTTTTTTTCTTACAAGACAATTATTTAGTAGCAGCCTCATATTCAAATCGGATGAGGTACATGTTGTGCAACTGATTACTAAATTGCCCTACATGAACTTATTTTAATATGTCGATATAGGGCAATTTGTTAATCAGTTACAATAAAAACAACTTGATAGAAGAATTTCATGAATTTGGATGAGGTAGTTATACCATCACTTCACAAGTCTCCATTGACTATACACACATTTTAGAGGAAAAATAAGTTTTTCTTTTTAAACAAAAGTCAAATTTTGATGAAACACACTATTCTGTTCATTTGATATCATTCTATTGAGTGAAAGCAGCCACACTTGGAGCAGACATGCACTTTTTATCATGCCCCATGGCTTCAAACAGATGTCCAGTATTTATTTCTTGTATGATATGACAAAATGGTACAAATGTACATTAAAATAATGCAGTAAGAACTAGGGAGATATGCTGAGCAGTGTAGATATTTGTCAGTGGAAGTATAGGTTTGGAAGGATACGTTTTGGTTAAAATTTGTATGAGTACATTGTAAGAGAACTCTGTAAAGTTTGAGTATTACTGTCATGCTTTGACCCTTGATTGGTATGTATTCTCCTTACACAGAGACTTTGTGGCAGCTTGTGGTGCTGCCCTCTTTGTCAATGCAAGACTGATCAAGGAAGACCAGCAAGAATACCATGACGACTTGGAGCAAAAGTTTTATGCCATGGTTCACTCCATCCAATCCCTTATGGGAGAAAAGGTAATAGCCTTCTTACAAGCCTCTGCTATTCTTAGTATTGATTAGTCTGTTCTTTCATTCCTCATTTTCAATCAGGAAGATTTAACACAGCTAGAAGTATTTAATGTGGGGTTTTCTTTGTAAATTGTTTTGAGGACATTAGGTCATGTCAGCACTTTCTCAATCTCACAACCTAATAATTTATAAGGAACAAAGAAGGCTACGCTACATTCCTTCTGAATGGGAAAATATTGCATCATTCATTCCATTATGCTTTACAAGTGTAGTAAATATGTGTATGTAGAAGAAGTGACAGAAATTTGGAATGAGAGATCCATGTAGTGCTAGAATCTATATCAGCATTAGATGAACTAGCTTTTTGTATTAGAGTGAGCGCTCCCAGTGTTTCATTCTGTTGTGTTTGAAAATGTATGTGTTAGGCAAATGATAATACCTCTTTACAGACTGAAATCAATAATAAAAGATTGTAAACGAGTTTGGCATCATGGAGCTTGATGTAGCTACAATCCTCTCAAAAGTTCTCAAAGAGGTTTTCTTGTCACATACTCATATTTAAGCTGTGCAGATGACTGATTTTCTGTGCATCACACTAATGGTTTACACCTGTTGGTTGTTTCTCATATTGTAGCTGAGTGAGGATGAACATCACTTGGAGAGGCGATCATCAAACACCATCTTCAGTGCCATCAGTGGAACACCTTGACCTTTCACCTCAAGAGAGGGAGAGAGCAGTCAGCCTGTGGTGACCTTTAATCTTTGAAGAGTCTTGGGAATCAGCTTTGGTTCAAAGTTGAACTGTTTAGAAGATGTCAATCATAGGCTTCATCCCAGCCTGTGAACACAGGCCCATCCTCTAAGTAGGATAAATTTTTCCCATTCTAATTCTGTGGTATTGTAATGGTAGCCATGGTCATCATGTTAATGAATGTTTGCTCCACTAAACAGCAAATTCTGATATTATTATCTTTTTTCATTTGTGTCAATACAGGAATGGACTTTTTATATGTAGTAAATTTGTTACTCTGGTGTCCCGCAGTGAAAGCTTGATTTGTGTTTATTCATAACCTGATAATATTCTTGATTGGGGAAAGAGTACATCTGGGTCTTTTTTGGCCAAGTTGTACTGTTATTGTATTGACAAGGGAGTGAAATATTTTTACATGTCTTTCGTTATGTTTTGACTGGTGTATTTGCATTATTTATTAAATTGTTGCAACATACAATATATACATAAGACTAGATATGTGTTGGCTATTATTTCATAGGTGCTACATTATATATATTTATGTATATCAAATTCCATGGGCAATATATTAATCTATGTAGTGATCTCTTTACAAGATCAGCTTTTGTTGCAATTCAGCTGATGTGCAGTCAGTGTGATTATTTCATAGAGAAACAGGATGTGGCGGCTTACCAGATTTCTTTTTGTAGGAGTTTAGATGACCAAACTGTGAATGATTAATGTTGTAGGATTACAAGGTTACAGTAATCTTCATGTCCATACTGTGCTCCTCTATATATGTGGGAGTGAAGACATCATATATTGTTACTACTTTCCCATCAAAGTCAATCATCCTTTCTCCTCCCTTCAGTAGTTGCTCTGTGATGGAACAATGAGTACCACATTATTATCCAAGTAAAAGCTGTATAAGATAGCACACCAGTGAGAACGACTAATTCCCTCTACAGTGAGATGGCAATTGATACTACCTCTATCTACCCAAAGAAGAAAATATGTATTTGGAGCAATGTTTTGACTTACATGATGTAGAGTAGCATAAAACTTTGATTTACTCTGGTATGCTTACAGTTACAGCAACCTGCTATTGTGGTCGAATAATTGTGTGTCTTGCAATCAATGTAAAGATACAGCCATACATGTATACCACAATCTGGTCTTTGCTGTAGCAATCTGCATGGTGAAAGTGTAGATATTTATGTGACACACTTCTCTCACCTCATATATATTCTGTGGAATATCAACCCTGAGCACAAAAGTGCACCACAGAGATTAGATCAATTCTTTCTTTGCAGATGAAAGAAAGTGTTGACATATTTTCTAGCAATAAATCAAAATATCCAGTCATACCGCATGAAGATCATTTACCCAGACCTGAAGCGCTCCCCCAAACGATCTAATATTAATTGTGGTTGTTTGAGTGTTGTTTGTGTTTTGTCAGCTTGGCAACACATTTTGAGTTCTTTGATTTCAAGGTGGTAGTTTGTATGTACTGTGCCTAAAAAAAAAAAAAAAAAGAGAGAGAGAGATTTCAATGATACATGTTCCATCTGGTATATGCCAAAACAATAAATGTGTGGTAGGTTTTGGTTCAAGAAGATGTTACCAAGTCTGATAAGATGAGTCTTTGTCATATGTTTAACTCATCAATATAAGTCCATCTCTCAGTGTTTCTGGTTATTGAAGCACTAAGGTGACCACCATGCCATGTTTACCCAGCATTGACCACTCCCTTTAGTGGTGATATCCTTTTCATATGATTCTTCATGTGTCTTTTTTCTGTTGTTGATGAACTCACATTCGCACAGAGCTTGGACATGAATCAGGGTTCACCTGATTCGTACAGACTTTATTATTTATGTCCATATAAACATAATGTTATGTGCTTTCTTTATGTAATTTGTATCATATTTGTTTTTGTTATGTATTTTTGTTGTTGGTTTCATAGTAACCTTGAGCTATCACAAAGCAACTGACCTATATTTTGTTTTATTAATCACCAAGATTATTTTCTATTTGTCAGAGAAATAAAAAAGTGGTTTAGTGCACCTTGGTACCAAGGAAGTTATTTTAATCATGAGCAAAGAGTATCCGTGCATCATGGATGACGGATGAAGGTCACCATGGCAACAAAACAGATACCAGTGAGCTGTTGATGAGCTTGCAGAACCTTAAACAGTTTTGATTTTGTATTTTTTAGCAATATTATTTGTCTGTTGTTGTTTTTTCGGAAAAAATCAAGTGGAAGCAGGGCATTATATTGAAAAGTGGGTGTACATTGTACAACTGTATTTATGTGGTTGAATAAGAAAATTCTCATCAGCGATATTATTTGTAGCATTTTTAGGTGACATATGTGATTGGTTTGTAATTGATACAAAGCTACAGGTAAGTTTACAATGCCATATGGGGGAATACTTCAGATGTATATACATTTAAATGTGCAATTTACATAGTACAATGTGAAAGGTGTACAATGGTGTTCATGATTTCAGCACAGTAATCATTTCCTGCAGAAGAGACTGAGGTGAATCATAAATTTTAGACGGAAATTATCAAAACTTCCTATGTCTCAGTAGTTTCAAAATAAGGCAAAATATTTGATAAAGAAGTGTTTAAAAGCAGAGCATGCAAAGGTAAGTTTAGACCATCATTCCCTCATGCACATTGGTTTCATTTTCAGGTTGGTTTGGTGAGATGGTCAAAGATACGCTTTGGCAAGATAGGATTATCAAGGAAACTCCAAACATTCCAATGACAAGTGATTCTGTATGGATTCATTCAATGGTTTATCTATTATTTGAAAAACCGACTTGGCTGTGTTACTCCTTACTGCCCCCAGTATTTTCAATTTCTCTTGGAAGAAGCTTTGATAGTGAGGTACAAAATTGAGCCAAAGTTGAATTCCTACATGCATCAGTGTAAATAAAGATTTATTACATGTGTATTTATGATGTAATGTTAATATCCTTTTTGCATCAATGTAAAGTAGATGCTGATGATGTAGATCTTCCAAATGGCCTATTGTGATAGCTATATGAATGGTAATTAGTTCTTGTGATGTCCAAACTAATCTAGCCATTTTATAGTACATTGATCTTGCCCATCTGTAGTGATTTTCCATAGTACAAGTGTTGTAATGCAACATTGGATTCAGACATGTGAAGTGACTTCATATACATATTACTTGGTTGCTTATCACAGTGGTAATTACACAAAATAGTGCAGGTATATTTCTCTGCACTGATTTTTACTTCAAGAGTTTACACTGATATATAAGCTCAAACTTGGTATACATGGAGATCATCATGTAATGATTAGTTTATTATGAAGTCTGATTGTTTAGAAACATTTTGTTCATTTTCAGTAAACTTAGATGGCTAACCAGGATCGTCATGTAATTCTAAAGATTCATGATTTTAAATTTTGGGATGAAAGGATTAACATTTTGTTGACATTATGCATACATAAGTAGGAATATCATGATTCCTATTTTAATTACACTGAACAACATTGTGAGTGACCAGAACTATTTCTTTGACACCGCACCATTGTCAAACAGGTCTTATTATGCAAGATGAACTACGTCAAATGGCCACTGTCAGTGCCCGTTATTATCATAGTATTAGCGATGTAGAAATTAGACTGTCATTTGATGATAAATTATATCTATTCACCAATGGAATGAGACAAGAATAGCTTGCTTGTCAGCAATGTATGCTAAAGATATTGTATAGTTTCCAACTGGAATTGTTTTCTTCACACTCATGTGTGATCAGTACTAGACTTAACATGTACATTTCATCAGTGTAAATACATGACATGTAGGAACATTAAAATGTTATTTGCATATTGCATTATAAAAAGCACCATGTTCACAAGGGCCATAAGTGGTACAGTGTACTGCTGGAGAGCATTCCCCAATCTTAGCGCCAACAGCCTGAATGGGTCAAAGGTCAGGATTTGGACAGGAAGTACATTGTATGTACTGTATTAACTGCTCTCATTTTGAAATATTTTATTGGGGAGATCAGTGTCAAGACTACAAATTTTGGTGACATCATTGTTGAGACCTTCAAATGCTTCATATGCTATTGTGTTAGTGTGATATTTCTGTTTACATGTGGAATATTAAAATATGCAGATGGTTAAAGAGTAGGGATTTAAGTATCTACAACAGAAGTCCAGCTATTCTGGTCTGTAGAATGATTAGTCTAATATGAGGTGATTCTGTGTAAGCTGAATTACAAGAACTGTGTTGCCATGTTCACAATTATCTTTCAGTTCTTAACCTTTAGACCTGCTGATCAAACTTTTAAGTTTTTGTACATTACACCCAAATGGAAATTAAGACAACCAATAAACATGCTAAAAAGAAAAGAATCTCGCTTTTGTGATTATGGTGGAATTCAGTGTGCATGTTCCCCAAGCTGTGAGAAAGAATGAAGTGAAATGCTGTTTAGAATGGTAAGGATTTTTTTTTTTATTGAAAGTTTTCCAATTGCTGTGTCATTAAGTGACAACATACATTATACTATTTTTCCATCAAGTACCATAATGTAGAAATGAGATGAAGCACTTTTAAACTGTGCTGAGTAACAAAAGGGATGTTAACCCATTGAGTACAAGACCCAAGTATACTCAAGCAAGTGTTTCTGGTAAATGTGTGTTGTAGCAAAATCAGCCCATCCTCAAGCCCTCTTGTTGATTGCCATAATACCAGGGAGGTAGGCTGTAAAAAGCACTTGAATACACCTGTAGTGATAAAAATGTCTCTTTAGATGTGTTTGACATACATTCAGTCAGGAGCATGCTATTTTAGAAGAATGTTTGTGTGGATGCTTTGAGTATGTGAAAGGTGTGCATGTGTGTACAGTGTGTTCCTGGATATGTGTGGGTGTGTGTTTCCATTTAATATTCTTTTTAACGTTTTGGTGTTCCATGGTATACAGCCCTTGTGAATATAATCTCAAGGCAGAATATACCATGATCTCTGTATACCGGTAACACGACATTTGCTCCTGCGACAATTGCTCCGGTCTTATTTTCTCCAAGGTCTTAGGGTTAGGGTTAGGGTTAGGGTTTCAGGTTTATTTTGATGTGAGGATTAGGATTAGGGTGAGGGTTATGTGCTTGAGTAGGCTTTATGTTGGGCTTAGCCTACAGATATTTCATGGGAGCAATTGTCGCAGGAGCAAATGTCATGGAACCCTGTATACCATCTATCTTCTATAGTATATCGCCTAATACGGGAGGAAATGGCATTCCATTTTGATGATGGTTAGCACCAGTTGTCCAGAGCTTGCTAAATACTCTGTTGACGGCATATTTGTGGCAAGATGAGCCAAGAGAGCACACTGACACATCTACCTCATAATTATCTGTGTGAAGTGAGATTTCAGCACTATATGTACACTTATGAAAGGAACCAAGAGGAAAGAGCTACAACACAGAATCTCTTCCACAATAGCTTGTTACACAACTAAATAGAAATGATTACCTGTGATTACCACGGAAAGGTATTAAATCATCCAGATATCCTGCTTCAAGTCTGGATTATCTAACAGCCAGAGATCCTTCATACTGGGCTATATGTGTTAGATGATTTAAGACTACTTACAGTACATCATGTCATTACTACAAATTACAATACATCAAAGATGTGTGTTGGTGACAGAGTTGAAACTGCATTGTGTAATTAGTGTATGAGACACGTTTATCAAAGATGGAGATCTTTTATGCTCTCTCTGATCATGATGGAGCAATTCTTCTAATCTGTATAGAATACATTTATATATGCATACATTATTCAAGTTAGAGTTAGGGAATTTAATCCTGTGTGCATCTTGTTATATATAATCAGAGGTTTGATGAGAGAAACTTCATGGGTACAAGGCACTGGCATAGCCAAGGGGGGGGGGGGCAAAAATTGTGCTTCAGATCGCTTTATTTCAATTCTAAAAATGCAAAAACTCCGTCGAGTGGGAGGGGGAATCCCCCTCCCACACCCTCCGCCATGTAAGCCCTACCTCACTACACTTTGTACATACACATGCACAGATGATGCACATTCGGAATAAGAGCTAAATTCCGTAATTTAGCTATTAACACTCCCCTAAAAAAAAAACCTATTTATTTCCACTATTATTATTTCTTCTCTTTTTCTTTTTTTCTTTTTTTTTGGGGGGGGGGGACTGGAAATTCTAAGTATTCCACCAAAAGTTTGCACCACAACGCTGAATTTCAGGTCTGAAAATGCAAAATCACCTTCGTGTGGAAGGAGAAATGCCCCTTATCTACACCCTCGTGTGCATGTTTTTTTTCTGTTTGATTACATAACAGACAACATTCATAATATTCATTGCAAGAATTAATAGAAGAAGTTTATTCTAATGATACCATTATAGGCCATTGTTCAATAATGATCTACATCAAAATTAATTATACTGCTACTTTAAACAAGTGGGACTGTTTCAATTCGACAAAACACGCAAAAACATGCATCAAATTGCACCATTTACAACATCAAAATGCAAAAAGTTCTCACCAAGGGAGGGGGACACCACCCTCCCCCTCGCTTGCTCGGCTCTCTCTTGCTCGGTCGCGTTCATGATATCGTGTAAGAAATTATTAATACAAGAAGTTTTAGGCGATTGTTCAATAATAATCCATACATCAAAATATCGTATAAGCCTAACTGTACAGCTACCTCAAACAAGTGGGACTGTTTCAAGTCGATAAAACACGCAAAAACATGATGTATCAAATTGCACCATTCATAACATCAAAATGCAAACAAGGCAAGTGCCAAATTGTGTCTCGCCCATTCGCGTACAAGAACTTATTTTTTTTTCAACTCCCAGAAGTTCATTGACCAGCCTATGACTTTTGACCTGGTGGTGACCTTCAACTCCCCAAGGGACATTTACCATCCAAGTTTGGTCACAAAAAGACAAAGGGATCAAAAGTTATGAGCCATAATCGAAACGCGCCAGAAAAACTTAATGGGCCCTAAAAATTTGTTGACCCCTTTCTGTGACCTTTGACCTTGTGGTGACCTTAAATTCCCCAAGGGATATCTACCGTCCAAGTTTGGTCACAAACGGACATAAGTAGCAAAAATTCTGAACCACAATCGAAACGCGCCCTAAACTTAACATTGGGCCCTAAAAATTTGTTGACCCCTGTATGTGACCTTTGACCTTGTGATGACCTTCACCTCCCCAAGGGACATCTAGCATCCAAGTTTGGTCACAAACAGACAAAGGGATCAAAAGTTATGAGCCATAATCAAAATGCGCCATAAAAACTTAACATTGGGCCCTAAAAGTTTGTTGACCCCTGTCTGTGACAGTCTTGCAAGTAAACTTTAACGTATGACCTCAAATGACCTTTGACCTTATCATGTGACCTCTTACGGCACCACAACATGTAGGTACCCCCAGTGCATAAATCACCCAAGTTTGATTGCCATTGTCGCAACATGTGTCGAGTTACGTGTGATAAGAGAGTCTTGCAAGTAAACTTTAACGTATGACCTCAAATGACCTTTGACCTTATCCTGCGACCTCCAACGGCACCATAACATGAAGGTACCCCCAGTGCATCTATGACCCAAGTTAGGTAGTAATCCAAGCAACTTATGTGAAGTTCTTTGTCAAAGAGAGTCTTGCAGGTAAACTTTAACATAGAAAAGAGAGCCTTGCACATACTCTTTAATATATGACCTCAAATGACCTTTGACATCATCACAATATGACCTCCGACAACACCACAACATGAAGATACCCCTAGTGCTTCTATCACCCAAGTGTGGCTGCCATTGCTGTAACAGTTGCCAAGTTATGCATCACAAGAGAGTCTTACAGGTAAACTTTAACATTTGTGACTGACGACGGACGGACGTCGGACGACGGACGACGGACGGACGGACGACGGACGGACCTCATTTGGCTCCCTTAGTCTCGCCTTCACCTCCGGTGGGCGAGACAAAATTTTCTCACGTGGGAGGAGGGCACCTCCCTCCCACACCCTCCCCCCTCGCTCGCTTCGCTCCCTCGCATAGGTCTACTAACCCCCCCCCCCCCCACAGGGCAATTCTAGTCCATCAGTTATTGGTTAATCTGATATGAAAGAGTAAAATCTTATGAGCGCATCTTTTAGTGAAATTTTGATCGGAAGTGGATAAAAATTAGAGAAGTTATGAAATTGTGAAGTACTGCTAATTTCTGCAAAAACAATTACCATACAGTTGATATGAGGTCATCACCTCACAAGTTTCCATTGATCATGAAACACATGTACCCGTACAAAAAAAAAAAAAAAATGATAAAAAATATTCTGATATTGAAGTGTAAAACATTTGTCTGACTACCTTCAACTTATGCTATTATCAGTCAGATATATTTGAATAAGATTTGAGACTGCTAGTATGGGCGCATGATGCGTTCTAATTAACAAAAAGTAGGAAATTTCAAGATTTCATATAAACCATGAATCAAGATGTCATGTTGTGAGGTACAGTAACAACATCAATCAACTCATTCATTTGAGAAAATTAGCAAAATTTCACACTACTTTCATAACTTCCTTAATGTAATCCAATGATCAAATTTTCACTGATGTGCTTCTAAAATAATAGTCCTTCTTCCCATCAGACTAACATCGGTACTTTTAAGCTATACCACTTTTTGTACTGCCAGTGCTCAAATGCCGTCATATGAATGTCAACACGTGCGTAGGCCTATGCAATTGTCATGAGGAAAGTTGAAACGATCACTGACTGTTTTCTCCAGCACACTTCTCCTTAAATTAGCACTATGCGCAATCATTATAAGTGTATGACCATGTACAGAAAATTTGGTTCTTTAATTTACTGAATGGTTGCACCTTAGAATCAAAGTATTCTCTACAATGCATTCCGGACTGGGATTCTGGACCACGCAGTTGTGATTTTACCATCGGCGACATTAGACAAATCTGTTTGTTGTGAAAAATACTAACGTTAGGCTATTAATTAGCTCTTACAAGTTTTCTATGGCCACTAACTATACATTAAAAAGCATGTGTCGAGATAGACAGAAAGATCCGTGGATCCGTCTGTCCGGAGGAGTCTTTTATTCATTTATTATTTTTATTTATTTATTTATTTATTTAGTTTCGACGTTATCACTCTCCTCGAGGATCCGTGAAGCCAGACGCAAATCGGCTTGTGCCGAAAGGGTGGGTTGGGTGGTGGGGTGGGTTGGGTGGTGGTGGGTGGTTGGGAACACCACCCTTCGTCCAACTCCCCCCCCCCCCCCGGTTTTGCCGAAAGGGTGCGTTGGGAGCGTTGGGTCACGTCGCGTTGACTGGAACCCCACCTTTCGTCCAAAGCCCCCCCCCCCCCCCCGGTTTTGCCGAAAGGGTGCGTTGGTACTTTTTCTCATGTAATATTAAAATACGAGTTTTGAATTTATATTTAACCTTCAAACAACCATTTCAAAGAGGCTATCGTCCGGATCGGTTTACGCTCTATTACCACTTGGTCTACAGCCAGTTGGTCGAATAGACTGTTTAATATCAGTTGGTCTAATAACCAGTTGGTCTAGTCATCATTTCGTCCAATTCCTGTTTGGTCTAATTGTTATTTGGTTTTATTACTATTTGGTCTATAGTCAATTCGTCTAATAATAGCCATTTGGTCTATTTTTGGTCTATTATGAGCTGGTCTAATTCCATTTCGTCTAATCATCAAATGGTCTAAAATAAAACCAAATTTGTCCAATATAAATTTGGTGTACACATCAATAAAAAGTTGGTCATATACCGTATAGACGAAACGATGATTGGACCAAATGGTATCTGATTAGACCAGGAGGCTGACTATTAGACCAAATGACAATAAGATCAATGGTTATTAGACTAAATGGGTGTAGACTAAATGATGATGATGATCCACAGCATTTGTATGGCGCCATATATCTGTCACAGAAACATTCAAAGGCGCAGACTCCTCCAAAACAGTTAGCAATTAAATGTCTGGTGAAAAATGTGAGTCTTGAGTGAGGCTTTGAAGTGATCCAGTTTGTCAATTTCACGGAGGAAAGATGGGAGGGAGTTCCATAGGCGAGGAGCAATAGAGGAAAACGCCCGGTCTCCGTATCCCTTGAGATGTGTGATGGGCACCTGGAGAGTGAGGCCAGATGAACGAAGGCCAGGGCGAGGCTGCCGTCGCTCAATTAGGGAAGACAGGTATCCTGGGGCCAGACCATGAATGGCCTTAAAAGTGAGAAGTAAGATCAATTCTGTTCTTGATGGGAAGCCAATGCAGCTCAGCCAGGACAGGGGTAATGTGATCATACTTCCTCAGCCCGGTGAGCAAGCGCGCTGCTGCATTCTGTACTGCTTGAAGTCTGTTCAAGGTTGCAGAAGGAAGGCCAGCTAGGAGACTGTTACAAAAATCCAGTCTTGATGTTATGAGTGAATGAATGATGCTTTCTGCTGCTATCCTTGTAAGCAGAGGTCTAATAGCTGCGATGCTACGAAGCTGGAAGTAAGCAGTCTGGCATACCTGCGAAACATGCCTATCCATCCTCATAGACTGGTCAAAGTAGACCCCAAGGTTACGGACGTTATCTGCAGGAGAGACAGACACATCACCGACCTGAAAATCCATGGAGACAATCTTGTTTCTCATTTGTGGAGAAGAAATGATGAGGCATTCAGTCTTGTCGTCATTGAGTTTCATGAAGTTCTTCACCATCCATTGTCGGATATCTGACAGGCATTCAGTCATCCTCGTAGCTGCTGCTGTTTCTTCAGCTGCCACTCTTGGATCGAATGTCACATAAAGTTGAGTGTCATCTGCATAGAAGTGGGGTTCTAAACCATGCTGACGTGCTATGTTCCCAAGGGGGGAAGTGTATAGTGTAAAGAGTAAAGGTCCGAGGACCGAACCTTGTGGGATGCCACAGGTCAGGAAGGCCTCCTCTGACAGAGTTCCATTGATGTTCACAGACTGTCTTCGGCAATGGAGATAAGATCTGAACCATTGAAGGGCAGTGACGCCAACTTTGAAATCCTGCTGCGGCCTGTGAATGAGGACTTTGTGATCAATTGTGTCAAATGCAGCTGACAAATCCAAGAGAAGTACCATGGCTGCTTTCTTGTTGTCAACTGCTCGCAAGATGTCATCAGCTATTTTCAGAAGGGCTGTCTCTACGCTGTGGTGTCTCTTATAAGCAGACTGCATCGGCTCATAGAGTTTGCAGACCTGGAGATGTGACATTAGTCTTTTGGCAACTACTTTCTCGAGGACTTTGGCAAGGAATGGCAAGTTAGATATAGGTCGGTAGCTGCTCATCTTATCCGGACCTAAGGATGTCTTCTTAAGTACAGGAGTGACATGGGCGAGCTTCAGCTCATCTGGAAACATTCCTTCCTGTAAGGAAGCATTGATTATCCTGGAGATAGGAACGGCCATTAGTTCATAACTCTCTTTCACAATTGAGGTTGGGATTGGATCCAGGGAGCATGACTTGGCAGGAGAGCTGCGGATAACACTCTGTATTTCTGCCGGAGTTGTGGGCGCGAGTGTAGTAAGATGTTCATCACTTGAGGTTGTATCACTGTCTGACTCTGGCTCTACAGTAATAGACATGCTCGACTGTAGATTGCATCTTATAGACTCAATCTTACCAATAAAGTACCTTGAGAATTTAGAGGCTACACGACCAGGAGAGGAATGATGCCCTAGTGCCACAGCTGATTCTGTCTTTCTGTACAGAAGCTTGTTGATGATGGCATAGAGTGCTTTTTGGTCAGATCCACAATCAACTATTAGTTTATTGTAGTAGGCAGCTTTGGCACACATGAACAACTGCTTGACTCGATTTCTCTGCTCTTTGAAGAGTTGTTTATCAGATGGGGCACGAGTTTGCCTCCATCGGCGTTCAAGCTGTCGCCGCCTGCGTTTTGCAGTAGCGATAACCTCACTGTACCAGGGGACAGCCGGCTGTTCCACAACTACACATGTCTTTTCAGGAGCATGTTTGTCCAACAATTCCCTGAGAACCACATTATACTGATGGACTGAGTCATTCACGGCACCACAGGTGTTAGAGAACAGACCGGAATGTTTCAGGTCAAACCTAAGCTGAGTCGAATCAATAGTCTTCAACTTGCGGTAGGTGATCTTCTTCTTCACAGGCTTGGGTTTCTCGAGTTGGAGGAGACAGTGGACAGAGCTGTGATCTGATATCGAGTCCTGGATACGTACTGAATTTATGCCTTCCACATCAATATGGGTGATGATCAGATCTAAAATGTGACCTGACTCGTGAGTAGGTTCATCCACAATCTGCTGCAGATTGTGCTCTAGGAGAAGTCTCTGGAAAGCTTTAGTGTCATTGGATTGTTGGTTTTCCCAGTGGATGTTAAAGTCACCAAGAATGAACAATTTCCCAGTGAACAAGGAATGTGTATCTAACAAAACTGAGAACTCATGGATGAACTCAGTAAACGTACAACAGTTCTTACGTGATGGTGGTGGACGGTAAACCACAATTACCTTAATCCTTGCAGTACCATGTGACAAATCAGTTTCCATAAACTCAAATGATTTAGGTTGAATGTTGGTTCTTACTGCTTTTGAGCACAGACTTGATTTGTACAAAAGACCTACACCTCCACCCCTGCGATACTTCCGAGGGACATGAAGCAATCTGTATCCAGAAGGAGTTACTCTCGCTGCGCTCTGGGGCTCGCCTGACTTGAACCAAGTTTCAGTCAATGCTAGAACATCAATATCATGGGCTATCAGATGATCCTTAATTAAATCAGATTTATTGCATGCTGATTAACAGTTAATCAGACCAAGAGTAAAGAGAGCATGCACAACTACAGGAAGAATTGAACTCTTCATAGCTTTGGATTCACTCTCAATAATCTGCTTCTTCTTACCACCACGGCGGCCCTGTGACCATTGCGCCTCTTGTGTATTCCCAAGGTCTTCAATTTTCCATAAGTAGAAGCAGCTAACATGCGTTGGTTAAAGCTCATACCATTCCATATTGACTTCAGTTCACTTGTGCTGTACTGAATAAGTGGCATTCCTGGGGAGAGTCCACTCTGGCAGAGCTATTGACATTGGTGGTGCTAAGAAGAAGCTACACAATGGACACTGCATGTCATCCTATTGTGTGTGATTCCGGTTGGTTGCACAGAAGAAGCACCCAGCTAAAGCCCATGAACTTCAGAACAAGACATGAAGAAGCACATATGGGACAGGCAGGCAAGTAAAAAGTGAAATAGGACCACAAGCTGAGAAATTGACTCTACAATTTCTGAGGAGATGAAATTCCGTATCAATCAGATAGATGTCCAGTGGTATCCAGGTATCAAACTGGTCAACTAGAAGCACTCACAAACTCACAAATCACAGCAGACAATGCAAAAAGCCAACAAATTGGAGGAGTCAAAAGAGGGGTCGCCAGCACGGGCGCACACACATGACATGATGATAGACAGAGGCTAGACCAACTGGGCAATGGACCAAAATTAATGATGTGTACACCAAATTTATATTGGACAAATTTGGTTTTATTTTAGACCATTTGCTGATTAGACGAAATGGAATTAGACCAACTCATAATAGACCAAATCGGTATTTGATGATATAAATTTGTGTTAGACCAAAACTAGACCAAATGGCTATTATTAGACGAATTGACTGTAGACCAAATAGTAATTAAAGCAAATAACACTTAGACCAAACAGTAATTGGACGAAATGATGACTAGACCAACTGGTTATTAGACCAACTGATATTAAACAGTCTATTAGACCAACTGGCTGTAGACCAAGTGGTAATAGAGTGTAAACCGATCCGGACGATAGCCTCTTTGAAATGGTTGTTTGAAGGTTAAATATAAATTCAAAACTCGTCTTTTAATATTACATGAGAAATAAGTACCAACGCACCCTTTCGGCAAAACCGGGGGGGGGGGCGCTTTGGACGAAAGGTGGGGTTCCAGTCAACGCGACGCGACCCAACGCTCCCAACGCAACCTTTCGGCAAAACCGGGGAGGCTTTGGACGAAGGGTGGTGTTCCCATTGACGCGACGCGCCACCACCCAACCCACCCTTTCGGCACAAGCCACGCAGGTCTCCTTAGAACATATTTATCCCCGACGACCACATGATCAGAGTCTGATCAGACCAAGGTTTAATCGAGGAGGTATGATACCTCCTTGGTTTAATACATGGAGTTCCAACTGGCTGTGGTTTATTATTCAAACAGTTGTCAGATTTCTATTGATGTACAAAAGAATTCCACAGGTGCACTTGTGCCTTTGATAATCGATGTTCGACGCCGCCGTTTTGCTGAGCAATCTGAAGATTGAGACCCCGCTTACAGTGCGGTGCTGGGCCGAGCCGCGCAATTTTGTCCGTTTACACTGCCGGGCTCGGCCGCGCTTTTAATTCAAACCTTACAATATTTTGTCGTAGTGGCGCTCTGATTGTAAACAAACGCAATTTGGTATAGTACAGTATAGTACAGTCCAAAAACGGCCGTTTGTAGCTATATTTTTTCGCGTAGGAAATTAAGGGGGTGGGGCGCACCGGGTGTACCACAGCTGGCAATTTTTGGCAGCAACATCAGGAGAATGGCATGACGGCATGATGGCATAATTCTGGCGGTAGTTGTACAATTTTCCATAAAGAAAGTTCGAGATTTGTCCTCATCTCGGGAATTGCTTGGGGGACCAAGGAGGTATGCCTCCTTGGGGGGACTAATGATTTGTCTGCCCAAGGAGGTATACCTCCTTGGTCTGCCCCCAACATTTCCGTAGGGGTGGAGCAAATGCCCCTTTGCCCCCCCCCCCCCCCCCCCCGATAGATTCGTGTACGCCCCTGATCATCCCTGGGTATATGCCCATATCAGAGTCATCATCGTTTCAGGAATGATTCAGGAAATGGAGGGGGAGGGGTTCAATTATGGCGGTAGAGTTTTTGTTATTGTTTGTACATGTATGTTTGTTTTCGCACATAATTTGCAGATGGTCCCGAGTTGCTCGCTTCATAGCATGTTTACATGTAAGCCTGTGCTATTTGACGTTGTCAACGTCTGGACCATACGTTATGTCGATATTACTTTCTTCGCGAGCGAGCGAAGCGAGCGAGCGCTTGAGAAAATTATGTATACATTTAATCCTACAAGATAGAATACTGTTCAGCTCTAGCTCTGTTACCAGTCTGAAGGCGGGCGTATATGAACGTCAGTCATGCAATATGCCAAAATTGATACAATCACATTTCTGTTTCCTCCATTTTTTCTCAAATTTCAGGGGGGGGGGGACTGTACAGGCCATCCCCCCTCCTCCATTTCAGGGGGGATATATCCCCCCTCCCCCCCCCCCACCCCCGGGATTTTCGCCCAGCATGGTATCATGTGAAAAAAAAAACTATAAAACTATACCATCCTGGAAAGCTGGTTTTATCACTTTTCGGCTTAATTTCCCCAATTAAAAGAAATGTGAAATAATCTTCAAGTATTAATTGATAGATATATCAGATTAGTGCCCACACGTGCCCAGTCGAGTAATTTTCAGCTTTATTTCAGCATTTTTTGCTCAATGTTCGCGCATCCTCGTGTCTGTACCACCTACCTTTTATTATATATGGGCCCGGTAGTGAAAAGTAATTATCATCACAAAGACATATCTTCCTTTGAAAGTAACGTAAGTGCATGGCTGGTGATTATGCAATGAGACACTAGTCAATTGTCTATCTATGAGGCAGCTCCAGTTTAGCAAAACTTAAAATATTGCTTAGTGGCGGCATCAAACATGAGATCAAGGGGAATAAAACTGTTGTTACTCCATGTATAAAACCTCCTTGATCAGGCCGATCTTTCGGTCAAGTGTCGAGATAGATGTGCGCGCTTCACAGCTGCCATTTATCAAATATTTATTTGTGACATTTTATTATAATAGCACAAGCAAAATGATATTCTCTTCTCAGCTGGTTTGTTGTGTAACTTTGGCCTTGTCAAAGTGATGAAGATATAGGCACCAGTCATTGATTAGTTTATGAACTTTTTCTGACCAGTAGCATAAACACACACGCACGCACGCTCATACACACGCCGCGGCACGCGGCCGCGGCGGAGGGTACGAAGTTGGCAAAGGGTCTGGAAACCAGACTATGCCGTAAAGTTCATAATCGTGAATGACGCGCCTCAAATACAACAACAACATCCCGTAGAGATCAGTTGATCCCGTAGAGATCAGTAGATCAGTCCCGTAGAGATCCCGTAGAGATGAGCGTAGCAGATGTCGTACCGAACGGACGTATTTTCTGCGTAACGTGGTTCACTGTACTTATATAGGGTCACCCAGCGGTCAAAAATCAACGAACGCGCTCTCGCGGAAATCTCGGGAGACCACCGGCGTCGGGATTTTAGAGCCTGCGACCCATGTTTCTGAAACCCATATTTTCAAGACACAGACACATTGGATAATTCTTGGGAAAATCTTTGGGAACTCCCACACGAAGTTATAAACGTCCATAACTGATCTTCGTTGCTCCAGCCAAATTTTTTTTTTTTCTGCGTATTATCTAGAGCCAGAGAAAACAAGGAACATATCAACAAAATAGAAGGTAAGCGCACACTAGTGCGATACAGCCATTATGGCTGAAGGAGGAATAGATGTTATGGACTTAGGACATGAAACTGACCAGGAAAATGAATCATCCCAGCCTTTCACAGAAGTTATAAGGCATTCAAAAAGACCCCGACCTAATAGCACAGAAACAGATACAGAAAACGAAAGTCAATCCCCTACCCAAAGTCCTACCAAACGATCAACTTTTGAGAGCAGTGAGGATGAACGACTAACGACAAAGATAAAGAGCATTGACCAAAAGCATAATGTAACCAGACTGAACCCTATCCAAATCACGAATGAAATAACCAAGGCTACGGGAGGAACGATGGTGAAGTATATCAAAAGAATGAGAAATGAATTTCATGTACGTTGTAATACATATCGCCAAGCACGATCTCTACAGGACATCACCGAGCTCGGCCGGATACTGGTCAAAGTCACGGTTGGAATTAACAACGTCAAAGGTGTGATAGGTAATATACCACTAGATATCACCGAAGACGAATTATTAACTGAACTAAAGAAACAGAACGCAATATCGGCGAGGCGACTACGCCGTCGAGAAAATGGACAACTCGTACAGTCAAAATCAATCTTGATCACTTTCTCGGGTTTTCACCTCCCTAGCGAAGTGAAAAATGGGGTCTGAAATTTTCCAAGTACGGCAATTTGTGGCCCCAGTTATACGATGCCACAAATGCCAGCATTTCGGCCATGTTGCAGAAAAGTGTCAGGGCAAGTTACGATGTGTAAGATGTGGACAAGGGCACGACTTCAAAGATTGCAAGGAAAAAGAAACCCCAAAATGTGCACGATGCGGAGGACCACACTCTGCAGCATACAAAGGTTGTAAAGAGTACAAAATGCAGAAGGAAATAATCAAGGTTAAAACCTTTAACAACATATCCTACGCTGAAGCAACAAAGCAGCTCAAACATACCATCAGTGAGCAGAACAAAACCTCAAACAACCCCAGCAACCAAACCGAGAAACTGGTCTCTAAGCAAGCCGAGCCCACCTTTGTGAAAAACACAACAGAACAAAACCAGAGAACCCCGAGAATCCAGAGCAAAATTCCTACCATGGTATCAAAAAAGAAAACCACTGCTCAGGTACACACCCCTCCCGCAAGCCAGGAATCAGCTACAAAGAAGACTGATCCTAACCCTAACCCCACCCAACATGACATCGCCCAAGCTTTCGTCGGATTTTCAAACTCGATCGTGTCTTTCTTGGCTTTTATCACAAAAGCCCTCCAAATTACAAAAAGCTCAAAAGATGCACGCGATCAAAGCATTGTTGATACGATCCTCTTATTAACCAGGGTGTGTCTCGGAGTGAACGTCGGAAAAGAACAGCTCCAAACCAAGCTAAAAGAAATCAACATCCCCCAACCGTGGCAGGCGTAAGTCTCCATATACTCCAATGGAACGCCCAAGGCCTACCAAATCATAGTGATGAATTTGTTAAGTATATATCAGATTTAAAAAATAGACCGGACATTATATGCGTACAGGAGACATGGTTCAACAATTCGACATTTTCGCTAAAAAACTACGAATATACTTATAGAAATAGGCCATTTGGGTATAGAGGGGGCTGTGCAATATTTGTCGATGAAAATATCCCCTATAAGGAACACTACGTAAACACAAATTTAGAAATTCAAAGTATGGAAATTCAAATAAAGAGTGAGAGAATTACGCTTATCAATTTTTACAATCCCTGCCAAAAAAAAAAAAAAATGACAAATATGCTCTTATTCAAATTATCAAACGTTATAATACAGGCAAAATTGTATTATGTGGTGATTTCAACGGGCATAACACTATATGGGGAAGTAAATCAACAGACCAAAATGGTCGAATAATAGAGGAAATTATGAATGAATGTGGCCTGATTTTACTAAATGATGGCACGGGCACCCGTATAGACCCCCATTCGGGCAGACAACCAGACTTAGCCGCGAAATGCGTTTGGAAAGCGACCACTAATTCCCTTGGAAGTGATCATTTTATGATTCAATCATATTTTGGTAAGAAAATCCCGACAATCCCGAAAAAGAATAGAAACAAGTGGATATTAAGCCGGGCAAATTGGACTCTCTTCACGAAGAAAGCTAAGGAAAGAATCACACAAAAACTAGAAACCAAAAATATTCAAAAGTTTTACGACAATGTAGTCAGAGAAATTAACAATATTGCCGATGAATGCATCCCCAAGAAAAACAGCAGTAAATGTCCGTATAAAACGGTACCATGGTGGAACAGTAAATGTGATAAAGCAATACGAGCTCGAAACAAAGCAAGGAATAGGTTATGTAAAAGAATCACTGAAGAAACACTGGCTGATTTCAGGTTGAAAAAAGCCATTGCACAAAAAACACTAAGAGAGGAAAAAAGGGAGTACTGGAAAGATTTCTGCAATAAAATGAATAGATATACTCCTCTGTCCCAGGTCTGGAAGCAAATACGAAGAATGAATGGCATAAACACTCCTGACACAGACTGTATATACCTCCACTTAAAAGTGAAAAAAGCGCAAATCAATGGATTTGCTCTGAAAAAAAACAAGGCTAACTTATTGGCGAAGAAAATATCCTCCGCGAGCTCTAACGAAAATGTTACACCCTCGTTTTCGATTCGAAAAGAGGAAATCCAGAAATTAACAAATACAAAGTTGCAGCAACAAATAACAGGCATACTCGACGATCCTTTTAATATGAACGAATTGAACCGTGCCATTACACAAGCTAAGAACACAACACCGGGTCAAGATGGATTATGGATGGGCATGATAGCTCATCTACCCCCAAAACAGCTCTAGAGGTACTGCTCTCACTCTATAATGCAATTTGGGACGAGCAAATCCTACCTATACAGTGGAGTCATGCCATCCTAAAACCAATTTTGAAAAAAGGCGGAAATAAAAACAGTCCAGATTCTTATCGGCCCATAGCCCTGATGCCCACACTAAACAAATTAATGGAAAGATTAGTTAATAATCGTCTTGTATGGTACTTAGAAAAAAATAATATGTTAACCCGAACACAAAGTGCTTTCAGATCCGACCGTTGTTGCACAGACCACCTGGTGTCTAGATACAAATATCAGGAAAGCATTTGCCAATAAGGAGCATCTATTAACCATTTTTCTGGATTTTCAAAAGGCATATGATATGATCTGTAGAAAAGCATTAGTATGGAAACTGCTTGACATAGGCATACAGGGTAAAATTGCAATCTGGCTAGACAAGTATCTCACCAAACGTACTTTTCAGGTACAAGTGAATGACACTTTTTCCGATATTCACGAGCAAGCAAATGGTATCCTGCAAGGGAGCGTCTTAAGCCCTACCCTGTTTAATCTATTCGTCTGAGAACGATTTAGGAAAGGATTTAAAGCACTGCAAATTAGCTCAATATGCTGATGACGCAACTATCTGGAAAAGCCACAGAAATATAAAATATCTAGCAGGCCAAGTACAGACTGACATAAAGCAAATCCAACAATGGTGCGAAATCTGGGGCATGAGATTATCTGAAGAAAAAACTAAGGCAATGTTGTTCTCCCGACGACGCCCCGAATCACCAAGCATAAAAATAATGGCAAAAGAAATAGAGTTTGTTACTCAGTATACATATCTTGGACTTTATTTTGATTCCAAACTTACATGGAATAAGCACATTGAAAGCATAGCGGATAAATGTAAGAAAAGAACTAGAGATTGTAATTTGTCATTACTGACAAATTAAGGTGATCCGATTTTTTTTTTTTTTATCAATGATTCGAGTCCTGATCGCAATACGCATGACCATACAGGTTTCATCTGTGTTTAGAGACATTGGCCGTGTGATGTTTGGATTCTCATTTAGAAAAGGGAGTCATATCTGCCATCCTTGGTACTAAATTCTGTATACACTAGATAACGAAGATACAGCAACAAATACATACGACCTTTGACCCACCTTTACACTCCCAAGATGGCACCTGAGGAAAAAGTGGTTAATTTGTGAAATGATTCTTGCGACATCGTCTATAAGTGTGCAAAATATGGGAAAGATAGGACAGGTATTCACCAAGATACAAGATGAAACAGTTATGACCTTTGACCCTTATTTACATACCCAAGATGGCGTCTGATCAAGAAGTCGTTATTTTATGAAATAATGTAGGTGACATGCACTAAACATGTGCAAAATATGGTGGTGATAGAGCATGTTTTTCTTGAGTTTTTGCAAAGAAAGTTGCGCAAAGAAAGAAATATTTCAATACATCATTGATGAGCTTTAATTTCAACCAGGTATTTTGACGTGATATCGACATCGTGTGAAAAAACAAAGGGCACTTATATGATAGCACAAAGTTTCAGCTACAACATATTAAAATCTAGGAGAAATTCACTGAAGCATGAGATAGTGCTTGATAAAGATAGTCATGTCAATTTTCACATCTAGAAAAACTCCCTCCCATAGAGATAACACGTAATAGCGAAGATTGAGAAAGAAGTACATATGACCTTTGACCCCATTTTGCACACCAAAGATGGCATCTGAGCAATTAGTGGTTATTTTGTGAAATGATCCTTGTAACATGTTCTTTACGTGTGCAAAATATGAGAAAGATAGGACATATATTTACCAAGATACAGGATGAAACATGTATGACCTTTGACCCTAATTTACTTATCCAAGATGGCGTCTGATCAAGTAGTTGTTATTTCGTGAAATAATGTTCGTGGCATGAACTAAACATATGAAAAATATGGTGGTGATAGGGTATGTTTTTCTTGAGTTATTGCACAGAAAGTTGGAGAAAGAAAGAAATATTTCAATACATCGAAGATAAGCTTTAATTTCAACCAAGTTTTTTCACGTGATCCCGACAACGTATAAAAAAACGAAGGGCACACTAACGATAGCCCTACGTCTCAGCTACAACATATTCAAATCTTAGAGAAATTCACCGAAGTATAAGTGAGCTAGTGCTCGATAAAGATAGTCATATCAATTTTCATTTCCATAAAAATTGCACTCCCATAGAGATTACACGTAAACTGGTCAATTTTGACAAGGTTACATTCAATCCATTTTTTCGAGGTGATGTCGTCATCTAATCAAAATTGTATAATTACATTTATGAAAGAACAGTTCATAAGCTACAACATATTGAAATTTGGGTGAAAAGTGGCAAAGGATAAGTGAGATACGCTCGAGTGAACTTGAAATTTGATGACGTCATTTTGAAAATTTACTTTTTTTACTTTATTAGAAATTTGATATCTTTTAATCATTTTTTCAGCATAGCCAGCCCATGAAATGACATGTACAACTCATCAGCTTTCAGAATATGTAAAGAAAATGGGGGGTCACCGTCCATCCTGACGAGTAAAATCGGATTTAAAATTGGCGGTTTTTTGGCATAGTTGCACTGTATATCGCCATTGACGCGCGCGCGGAATTTCAACTTTGACGGGCCCGTATGACGTCATGTTGAGTCGGATTGACTTGAAACTTGGTAGAAATATTCCTTGACATTTCAGGCATCTGATCCGTGTAAAAAAACGGGAAATGTCTATTCCATATGAGCTGTGCGTGCGTATATGTGCGCGCGCGTACGCGTCCGTCCAATTTTTTCAATTTTTCAAAAAATGCTCCAAATGGTCTGAAACGTGTGCAAAAAGATTTTGAGCTCGATTGGAGCATACAAATATTTCAACGCGCGCGTACGCGCACGTTTTAATAATAAATATGAATTTTGATAATATGAGTAGAATGCGCTTGACTTGAAATATATGTGACGTGAATTTCATTGAAAATTTGCATTCCATTAATGAGATATGAATGAAAATGTGTTTTCCTATAATGACGTCATCGTGACGTCACGGTCGACTGATCACTATGATACATTAGATCTGTCATCTTTGTGACATGATACATACATGGTATGATTTTGAAATTGATAGGCAGAGGACTTTCTGAGCTAACCTCTGCACAACTTTTGAGGAGAAATAAAGAAACAAAGAAGAAAGAATCAGTACAGATACAGAAGGTGATCCGAGAGGATACTCGGATCACCTAATAAATGTATTGAAATGTATGATCGGAAATGACTGGGGTTCAGATACTAAGACTATGCTATTAATGTATAGAGCTCTCATAAGACCATTCCTAGACTATGGATGTGAGGCCTTCAACTCAGCCTCTACCAAAACCAAACGAAAACTAGATAGCATATGAATGCTTGAGAGTTGAGAGTATGTACTGGCACCATAGCGTTCACCTCTCTCACCGCCCTCCAGATCGAATGTGGTGAAATGCCTCTGGATATCAGACGGTCACTTTTAAGCCATAATTTCAGAGTGAACATCGCCCATATCCCAAACCACCCAACAAGAGAGAGCTTACAAGACTGCTGGCAGTATAGAACAACTAACTGGGGAGAAGAAGTACCATACGCACATACGCACCGCAGACAATTCGGATGAAGATATCGAAACAAAAAAATCAGATACCCCTCCATGGCACTTAATACCGCCATCAGTGTCAACGCAGCTACACGAAACAATCAATAAGAAAAATACAATTACTTTCCGGCGAAGCAAAGGCTGAGGCTGACGAATACATCTAGGCCTACACAAAATGGAGGGATTATACCAGAATTTACACAGACGGGTCAAAGTCATCGAAGGGAGAAAGCAGTGCTGCTGTTTACATACCCACTCATAAAGTAGAAATGGCAAAAAGACTATCTCCCGTATCAACCTACAGAGCGGAGCAAATTGCACTGCTCATGGCACTCCAGTGGATCTAGACCGGGGGCCCAGAAGATTTATTCAGCTGAAAAGGGTCACACTTTTTAATGGTCTCATCATATAGGGATGTGTCCAAGGGTCAATAAAATGCATTGCTGGCAAGTCACATCCTGTACCGTAAGCCTAGGGACCACAAAAAGGGACCCCGAAAATGGATTTATTTAAATGGACTTGTCTTATATATGGATTTCAGTTGAAAAAGTGTTATTTAGAATAAGGTTAGAGGTAATGTGAATGTTTCAAAATAAATTTGAATGAAGAGATTGATATGACATTGAATTACCATGTCATCTAGGTGAAATTTTTGCTAAATTTAATTCAACATTAAAGAATTCGATTAAAAGAGGTGCGATATTGGCCCGGATGCAGGGCCCTTGACAGGTATAGCCCCAAGGTATTCCCACCCCATATGAATTAATTGTTTTTAGGTGAAAACAGTCATGTATGCCTATTTTCCTTTGCAGTGGAATTAACAGCTGAGATGCGTAAAACACAAACCCATCCAGTTAAGGGGCCCCCAGCCAGTAGCTGGAAAGTGCTCACGTATTATTTCATTCTAAGTGAAAAGAATCATTGCTATAATTTCTTTTGCAGTGGAAGTAGTACTCAAGGAGATATCAAAAACACCGAAACCAGTTATATAGCTGTACGGGGCCCCACGGAGTGTTCCTAAAGTGTCCCCACACGTAATTCCACTATCAAGATCTGCATCCCGATCTATTCAATCTGTCAGATCGGGAGAGAGCGGCAAAAGTGTACGGGGACTGGGAGCATCGTAGCAGCAGCGTTTGGGTGATGGGGTTGGATCTGGCAATTTTACAGATCGGGAAGAAATTTTGAACTGGTTCAAAATTTCTTCCTCATCTCCCCATAAAGATTGACCTATTTTGAATCGTAGCTCAAACGGGGAGAGAGCAGTGACAGTGTAAATACCGCGGGATGAGCGTAACAATTCCAGGTTTTTCTGACCGTAGTAACAGCGGCACAAGAACGGGAAATATAGTCTAAACTAGACACCGACGACATGGTCCCGCTGCTACGCCGCTTTCTTGATCAAAGCACGACCTTCCCGCTTTAACGACGCTCTCACTAAGTTCTCTATTCTCGTATAAAATCAAGGCCTGTTTCTACGACGCTTCATTCCTGCTTCGATAACGCTGTTGGCCGCCTTAGCTACGCTGTTCCTACGCTTTCCCAGACTCAATTATGCACGTCTTCCGCTCTCGCCGCTCTAAAATCGAACGTAGCCGATACGCTGGAAAATGTTTGCCAGAACAGCAAAACTGATGATGATGAGGAGGGCGCGTTGTCGTTGTCGCGAAAATGAAGACGAAGGAGCGCATATTTAAGAAGAAGAGATGCACACAATAAAGAGAATAAAGCAAAACACTTTGGAGCTACTGTACGGGACCCCGTGCAGGGTAAGATATCTGACTTTGGTATTTTGATATCCGATGGATACTACTTCCATTGCAAAAGAAATTAGCCGTGACCCTTTTCGGCTGAATGAAACCAATATATGTGTGTGTGTGTGTGTGTGTGTGTGTGTAGGGGCACTTTGGGGCTACTGTCTGGGGCCCCGTACAGGATAACATAACTGGCTTTAGTGCTTTGGATATCTCTGATGAGTACTACTTCCGATTGCAAAGAAAGTAGCCGTGACCCTTTTCATGCTGAATAAAATCAATGTGTGTGTTGGGGGGGGGGGAGGGGGTAAAGGGACAATTTGGGGCTACTGTCTGGGGCCCCATGCAGGATAAAATAACTGGCTTTGGTATTTTGGATTTCTCTGATGGGTACTAATTCCATTGCAAAAGAAATTAGCCGTGACCCTTTTTCAGGTGAATGAAACTATTGTGTGAGTATGTGTGTTGGGTTGGGGGGGGGGGGGCACTTTGGGGCTACTGTCTGGGGCCCCGTACAGGACAAAATAACTGGCTTTGGTGTTTTGTATGTCTCTGATGGGTACTACTTCCATTGCAAATGGAATTAGCCGTTACTCTTATCAGCTGAATAAAGTCAATGTGTGTGTAAAAGAATCACTGCTATAATTTCTTTTGCAATGGAAGTAGTACTCAAGGAGGTATCAAAAACACCGAAACCAGATATATAGCTGTACGGGGCCCCACGGAGTGTTCCTAAAGTGTCCCCACATGTAATTCCACTATCAAGATCTGCATCCCGATCTATTCAATCTGTCAGATCGGGAGAGAGCGGCAAAAGTGTACGGGGACCGGGAGCATCGTAGCAGCAGCGTTTGGGTGATGGGGTTGGATCTGGCAATTTTACAGATCGGGAAGAAATTTTGAACTGGTTCAAAATTTCTTCCTCATCTCCCCATCAAGATTGACCTATTTTGAATCGTAGCTCAAACGGGGAGAGAGCAGTGACAGTGTAAATACCGCGGGATGAGCGTAACAATTCCAGGTTTTTCTGACCGTAGTAACAGCGGCACAAGAACGGGAAATATAGTCTAAACTAGACACCGACGACATGGTCCCGCTGCTGCGCCGCTTTCTTGATCAAAGCACGACCTTCCCGCTTTAACGACGCTCTCACTAAGTTCTCTATTCTCGTATAAAATCAAGGCATGTTCCTACGACGCTTCATTCCTGCTTCGATAACGCTGTTGGCCGCTTTAGCTACGCTGTTCCTACGCTATCCCAGACTCAATTATGCACGTCTTCCGCTCTCGCCGCTCTAAAATCGAACGTAGCCGATACGCTGGAAAATGTTTGCCAGAACAGCAAAACTGATGATGATGAGGAGGGCGCGTTGTCGTTGTCGCGAAAATGAAGACGAAGGAGCGCATATTTAAGAAGAAGAGATGCACACAATAAAGAGAATAAAGCAAAACACTTTGGAGCTACTGTACGGGACCCCGTGCAGGGTAAGATATCTGACTTTGGTATTTTGATATCCGATGGATACTACTTCCATTGCAAAAGAAATTAGCCGTGACCCTTTTCGGCTGAATGAAACCAATATATGTGTGTGTGTGTGTGTGTGTGTGTGTGTGTGTGTGTGTGTAGGGGCACTTTGGGGCTACTGTCTGGGGCCCCGTACAGGATAACATAACTGGCTTTAGTGCTTTGGATATCTCTGATGAGTACTACTTCCGATTGCAAAGAAAGTAGCCGTGACCCTTTTCATGCTGAATAAAATCAATGTGTGTGTTGGGGGGGGGGGGGGAGGGGGTAAAGGGACAATTTGGGGCTACTGTCTGGGGCCCCATGCAGGATAAAATAACTGGCTTTGGTATTTTATATTTCTCTGATGGTTACTAATTCCGATGCAGAATAAGAATAAAAATTAACCGAATTCCTTTATGCATTCTATGCATTATAATGCATTTATGCATTATAATTCCTTTATGCAGAATAAGAATAAAAATTAACCGAAATAAACCAAGAAATCCTTGGATTACAAAAGGTATTTTGAAATCCATAAAAACTCGTAATTTTTTGTATAAGTTACACATTCGTAACCCAACTGAATTTAATTTGAATATGTATAAAGTTTATCGAAATAAATTGACAAAATTGATTCGTTTATCCCGCAGATTATATTTTTCTGACAGAATGAAAAAGGTTTCTTCGAATATTAATGCAACATGGAAAATTATTAAAGAGGTCCTAGGTAAAAAGCCTGATTCTCCGCCAACGGATGATATCACATTAAACGGTATTAAAATAAATGATCCCAATATGTATGCTAATTCATTTAACTCATTTTTCGTTAATATCGGTCCGGAACTTGCTACTAAAATTAGCAATACTTCTGCTCATTTTACAGATTATCTTTTTGACCAAAATCAAGAGTCTATTTATCTTAATCCAACAAGTCCCAGTGAAATCATTAGTATCACTAAATCTTTAAATAGCTCTAAATCTTGTGGCTCTGATAAAATAAGTATGATGTTATTGAAAGAAATAGTTTATCCACTCGCAGAACCGTTAAGTTATATATTTAATCTTTCTTTATCACAAGGTATTTTCCCTGATCTGCTGAAAATAGCGAAAGTTAATCCTGTACATAAAAAAGATGATCCTCATGAAATTAGCAATTATCGTCCTATTTCTTTATTGCCTAGTATATCCAAAATCTTAGAAAAAATTGTTTATAATAGACTTCTTAAATTTATTAATAAGTATGATTTACTTATTCCCAATCAATATGGTTTCAGAAAAAATTATTCAACTGATTTAGCACTAACACAAATTTATGACAAAATTACGAGTGCTTTTGCAAACAAAGAACATGTTGCAGGTATATTTTGTGATTTGAGTAAAGCATTCGATACTCTTGATCATTCTATTTTACTCACGAAACTTAGTCATTATGGTATTCGAGGACAAGCACATTTATGGCTTAAAGATTATCTAACTAATAGAAGACAATATGTTATTTTTAATGGTTGTGAATCTGACCCCCTTTTAATTAAATGTGGTGTTCCTCAAGGCTCAATTCTAGGCCCATTATTATTCCTTCTTTATGTTAATGATATTATAAATACATCCTCTCTTCTCTCTTTTGTTCTATTTGCTGACGATACGAATATATTTTATTCCCATAAAGATCTTAAGATTTTAAATGACACTCTAAATATTGAAATTAGTAAAGTATCAAATTGGTTTAAGTCTAATAAACTTTCTTTGAATATAAAAAAGACTCATTTTATTCATTTCAAACTTCATTCTCATAATGAAGATACGTTGATACATATTAACATTGATGATATCCCATTAGAAAAGAAAATGAATTCAAAATTTCTAGGAGTATATATAGATGAAAGTTTGACTTGGAATGAGCATTTACATCATGTTACAACGTGTATTTCTAGAAATATAGGGATAATTTCCAAGCTGAAGTTCTTTCTTCCTCGTTCAACTTTATTTCTATTATATAATTCCTTAATTCTCCCATATATAAGTTATTGCAATGTTGTATGGGGTACTTGCGGCTCTACCAAAATAAATTCTATATTTAAATTACAAAAGAAAGTTATACGTATTTGTACAGGATCGCATTTTCTGGCTCATACTGATTCTTTATTTCATGAGCTTAAAACATTGAAGGTTTTTGATTTGAATATTATTCAAGTAGCAGTAATTATGTTCAAATATATACATCATCAACTTCCATCATCGTTTGATAACATGTTTAGGTTCAATACTTCTGTCCATTCGTACCCTACTCGTATATGTAGAAATTTCCACCTTTTGAATCCCAAATTATTAGTGACACATAAATCTATAAGATATTCGGGTCCGGATATTTGGAATAATCTCCCGGATAATATAAAGTCTTGTTCAAGTATTTATTCTTTGAAAGCTTCACTTAAACGATATTTGATACAATTATATTCTCCAAACCAATTGAGCTAACAAATATTTATAGTATAGATTGTCATCTTATTGTCAATCTCTATTTTCTTCCTTCAACTGCATCTTGCACTCTCACCTGCAACTGCACTGCACTCACCTGATCACCTTCCTCCAAGAGAGTTATGTCGTTGGATAGTCATTTTATGAGGCCTCCATCCATTTCAAGTTTAATCGCTTATGATGGTGGTCTCCTGCATTCAATTATCTCTGTTATTTACTGAAAAATACTGTATATTTTATTTCACGTTTCTGTGTATCAACATTGCTCAATGCAATCACCTATGTGAATCTATTTATGTACTGTTATCGATTTATTTCACTGCACTTGTTATTCTTTGTCTTTGTACTTTTTGAAGTTTGCATTCAAATTGCATTTGATTGAATGCAGAAATAAAAGCAAACAAACAAACAAACAAATTCCATTGCAAAAGAAATTAGCCGTGACCCTTTTTCAGGTGAATGAAACTATTGTGTGAGTATGTGTGTTGGGGGGGGGGGCACTTTGGGGCTACTGTCTAGGGCCCCGTACAGGACAAAATAACTGGCTTTGGTGTTTTGTATGTCTCTGATGGGTACTACTTCCATTGCAAATGAAATTAGCCGTTACTCTTATCAGCTGAATAAAGTCAATGTGTGTGTGTGTGTTTGTACGTAGGGCTTACAGGGGGTGGGGCACTTTGGGGCTACTGTCTGGGGGCCCCGTGCAGGATAAAATAGCTGGCTTTGGTGTTTTGGATATCTCTGATTAGTACTCTTTCCATTGCAAAAGAAATTAGCCCCGACTATTTTTAATTGAATAAAATCAATGTTTGTGTGTGTTTATACGTAGGCCTATGGGGGTGGGGCCCTTTTATGGGGCTACTCTCTAGGGCCCCGTACAGGATAAAATAGCTGGCATTGGTGTTTTGGATATCTCTGATGGGAACTACTTCCATTGCAAAAGAAATTAGCCGTGACCCTTTTCAGCTGAATAACACCATATTTCTGGGGCTCATTGGGGCTACTGTCTGGGGCCCCGTACAAGGTAAAATAGCTGGCATTGCTGTTTTCATGATAAGTACACTCAAAGGAACAATATCCACCAACTTTTGTCCGTGACCCCCTTCGGCTGAATAAATCCATTTTCGGGGTCCCTTTTTGTGGTCCCTAGGCTTACGGTACAGGATGTGACTTGCCAGCAATTCATTTTATTGACCCTTGGCCACATCCTTACATGATGAGACCATCAAAAAGTGTGACCCTTTTCAGCTGAATATTTAATGCTCTGGGGCCCCCGGTCTAATCCAGAGCCACAGCGATAAATCAAACCCAAGCTCAAAGTATGTAATTCTAACAGATTCTTTAAGCTCACTGCAAGCAATGGAAAACAATCCATTATGTATCATGAAAAACATCTTAGAATTATATACTGAACTATCAAAAGCGGGTTCACACATTCATTTCGAATGGATACCTTCTCATGTTGGGATAAGCGGAAACGAGAAAGCGGACTCGCTGGCAAAATATGCTCTATCCCTACCAATTACTTACAATGTTCCGCCAAATAAGCAAGAGATCAAACAAAAACACTACCAGCAACATATGCATACATGGCAAAACGAATGGACATCATCAGCCCGTGGACGCTTCCTGTTTGAAATCCAACCTACCATTAAAACAAAATATGAAAGTAATGCAAGAAATAGGAGAGAAGAAACCATTCTGAACAGGCTCAGAGTAGCAAGCTGTTTTCTGAATGAAACGCTTTTCAAACTCAACAAACATGCAAACGGTCTATGCGACCACTGCAAGCTGCCAGAGACAGTGCAACATTTGTTTTTCCATTGCACCAAATTCAATCAGCAGAGGTTGAAACTAACAAAATCACTGCGTGCAGGTAAAATATCCATGCAAGCCCTATTTCACCTTTCCTCGCAGAGAGCAAGTGTACAATTCTTGAAAGAGACCAAAAAATATGAAACGATCTGAAATTGTTTACTGAGTATATCAACACCACCGCATTGATATAATGAAAACGTAACAACATCAGATTTCAAATTTCAAAGGGAAAATGGACAGAAATGTGCATTTTGCAGTTAACATGCACATTATTACATTCATTCTTTGTGATAATAAATGCTTTTGAATTATTATAATTCATCTGTCATAAAGAAGAAAAAGGAAGAAGAAACAAAAAAAAAATAAGAATGATTCGCAGTCATAATGTGCCAAGCAGTCCTGGGGAGGGAAAGGGAAATTTGAATCTTTCGGGAAAGTCTAGGGGCATCCAGTTTCTCGTTTGCCTTTTCCATCCCCGGATTGCACATCACAAACACTGCACGGACATAATCATTATGTATGACGACGCACAGAATGTGAAATGAAAACAACATCAGTACCAACGGCGGGGGAAAACTAATTAAAAACACCCACATTACAGTACTAACAGACAAAATACAATGATTTGAATTTCTGAGCTTGACATGATCTGTTACTTTTGTTGCATTAATGCCTCTACTTGAAATAATTTTTCGTTGGTTATGTTATATTCTGTTAACTGCATTTTTCACCTAACCTATTTGTTCTCCTCACAGTGTGCGCTTCCTTTCGTTTTGAAATAGTTCCATTTTAATTTTAGCTGCAAATGAGCGCTTTAACTTAACATAACGTGCATGGTTTATTTTGTGTGTGAACAGCTCTAATCCCACGTCCGTTGTCAACCCATTTTTTTTTCTGCTATGTTATAGTTTTTTGTTTTGTTTCATTTGAGTTGTTTGTTATGTTTTTATTATGTGTCTTTCCTCTCGATCCCCCTTTTTTCCCCCTTAACTTATCACTTATTGATAATATATCGGATTTAGAGGCGTCAATAGGTCCTGGCACGGTGACACCTCTCGCGCATCGGAGGGGACTAGGCCTCCTAAGGCTGAGAAATCTGCTCAAAGTACAGAGCCGGATTGTCCAGAAGATGCAACCCAGAACAAAAAAGAATAAAGTGAGAGGAAGGTTTCACCATGGACCGTTGTAGGTCCATGGTTTCACTGACGCCGGACCTGGGACCCCTCATAAGTACGGTAACAACAACGAAAGCCAAAAAAATACAGAGACCCGCACGTAGATGGCGTCAATATTCGGTACACGAATTGTACGCCAGAAAATCTAATAACAACAATAACAACAACAACGTAGAGATCAGTCACGGTGCTCACTTCTTATACAATGGCCAGCAGGTGGCCCTTCCCCCCCCCCCCCCCCCCCCCCGCCCTTGCTGGCCCTTAACTGCGGGGACGACAGCTACGCAGATTACCGTTACACATGTACATTCCACTCTCCAGTTGTTAGGTGTGCAGTCTACTCTTGGAACACCTACCACGAACCCACATCGCTTTTGAGTAGGCCTAGAGGTCAATAACTTTCGGCATTCTACCATGTTCTACACAAGAAATAGAATTCGACGTGACGCTGTCGAGCCGGCTTTAAGTAATCACTCCCATCACAGCGCGGTACTCGACTGGCTGGAGATGCTGTGACCTGTGAGTGAGAGCCCCGGGAAGCCCCCGGGAACTCGGCAGTACAAGCGACTACTAACATAGGGCCTAGTACTTATTAGTAGGGCTAACTACACGCAGCCGCTGTCGCTTCCGCGGCTGCACTTGTATTCCTTCGCAGACGTTGTCATTTTTCAGTGTGGTTGTGCGACTCCTCCATGAATATCTTTATTAATCATGGAAAACTAAAATACAAGGAATTATCGGGCAAAATGAAATAGGCCCCACCGCAGTGCGCGTGCACCCGTGCGTTAGCAAGCAAGGTTAGGTTAGGGTTAGGGATTAGGGTTAGGTAGGGTTGTATTTATGGTTAAATTGGCCATTAAATTAGTCAAGGGACATTAGGGAGTCCTTCCGAGAATAAAAAGTAGAAGACCAAAGAAAAAAACGGGAGAAAGGGAGGACGAAAGATGCTATGCTGTGGAAATCGGCCCCACCGCCGTATGCATCTCGCGTAAACGCCGTTTGGTGGGGCCGCATTCATGAGTATTAATCATACTGTGGAAGAAAGCCCCACCGCCGTGCTTATCTACCGATGAACGCCACACGGTGGGGCTGAATTCACGAGTATAAACAGGCGAGCCGCCGTAGTATTTGTACGGACACGCAGTGGTGGGGCCTATTTCACGAGTATGCCAATTATCGTAATCTATGATAATCATTCAATAATTGGTATGTGATTTTTTGTTTAATTACGTCAAAAACTCACCGAAATTTGTGGCTGAAATCAGGTCTGTAAACGTCCTTATTGCTTCACTCCTCATCTGCGTGTTATTTGAATGGCATTCACTCTCGTATACTACAACGTACAACGTAGGTAGTCGGAGAGCTAGAGGGCGCCTCTCCGACTACCTACGTTGTACGTTGTAGTATACGAGAGTGAATGCCATTCAAATAACTGTCTCTACAGCGGCTGCGTGTAGATATAGTAGGGCCTACTGTACAATGTACCGATTCGAGATAGCCGAAATCAAATTGTGCTAGTATTAAAAGGCCGTAGTCTATACGCACTGCGTACCACCATGACCACCATGATACAGGGGTCGTATAGTTTTGACTGAGACTTAATTTCAGGATTTTATAATTTTTGGTGAGATAGTGAGAAACCTCTTATGAAATATGAAAGAGTAGGCCTATGTAATTCCATGAGGATTTCAATGTTTATTTGATGAAAATTGATTTTGAAATGGCCGAGTCCAGATATCCAAAACAGAGCGATCCTAATAAAGTGTGGGATCGACCCACATTTTATTACGATCATTTTGTTTTACTTTTTTTTTTATGTTTCAGCTATTCCAAACCCGATTTTCATAAAAATAAATTTGGAATTCCTCTTGAAATGGTATGCTCTGTACTATTTCAAAAGTGTTTTCTTGGTAGATCTATCTCGCAAAAAAGTTAAAACCCAATTTTCATCTCCACCAATACTGTATCATCCCTTTAAAGGTAGCTGTGAATCTAAACAACATGTTAAACCTTGCTGGGTGGGCATGCCCCTTTCGTTTTACATGTACCATGGCCTTAGTTGTAGTTGTATTAACGTCTATTATGTACTTCTTCTTCTTCATACTCCTCAACGTTCCGTCTGGAACCAAACGAGAACCAAACATTTAATGACCGATTCTGTGACGCGCTATGTGTATTTTTGGCATGGGCAGCGCCATTACGCGGTGTCTCAGCCGACCCCCCCTTCCCACTCCCCACCCCTCTCCCTACATTAGCACGCGCACAGAATGAAAAACTGATGCATGGTTGCTTTAGCCAATGGGCGTCTCGTACTGAGTGCGCGAACCTTTGTTACAAGTGCGCGATAAACATGTTGCCCTGGGGATGGGGGAGAGCAGGGGGGGTCGGCTGAGACACCGCAGTTTGAGCTCATGGCTGCGCCCAGTGCCATAAAATGTCTGCTGCCCTCAACGAACCCAAATCGGTCAATAGGCCTAGAGGCTCTATATGTAATGTAGGCCCTACAAAAATACTGCACTTGCCTACTTCACACCTGTCATTGCGGTTTTTCCGCAGATAGATCTATAACAACTGGGGTGGTATTCTGAGGTCGTAATTAAGTCTGTAATTAACTTCGTGATTAAGTCGTGAAGTTAATAGGCCCTTAATCATGGGCAAAATTGGTATTCTGAGGACATAATTAAGGTATGATTAAGTCCCCTGTAATTATCTTAGGTCCCTCCCGTCGAATTGTTATTCCATCCAATCAGACGCGTTGTTGGAAGCCAAAATGATGATTACACGCGCAAATATGCCCTCAATGCGCGCTCCTCCACACCCCCTGTAATTAAAACCCAAGAGCTCCGTGCGCACACTCCGGTATTTGATTACAACCCCTCACCTACGCACGCGAAGATCTCAACCTCTTTGCTCACATAAAATGACAAAATTCCTCGAAGATCGGCTATTTTTCTTTTTTTCTCTGAATTCTATGGATGCCATGATAACAAGATTCACCCGCTCCTCGGTTACCGAAGACGGTAAGCATCGTTGTGGCAGAGAAAACACGATGTACTGCATGATATCGGAGTAGTTAATGACACTCTTTGGTATCGTTAAGTTTTCCATTAACTTTCATACTTAATTACACCCTCAGAATACCGATTCGTAATTAACTCTGTGATTAAGTCCTCTCAGAGGTGCACGCGCATTGATACGCGCAAACGCTTAGGTCCTTCCCGCCAAAACGCTTGTTGCTATGGTAGTTAATATACCCCCTACTTAATCATGCTCTCAGAATACCAATTCGGTAATTAAGTGCTAATCAGACACTTAATAAGCTCTCAGAATACGGCCCCAGGGTTTTTTTTCTGTGTGCTGTAGTGCAAGTGTTACTGTTTAGCAGTGTTACTGTAATATTACAGTGTTCATTACGGAGTCCGACTACAAATGTAACTATGCACAGCCCAGTCACTGTATAATCGCGACACGGTGTCTGGTCGGGCTATACCAGTACTCCGACCAGCCCAAATGTGAAGCTCCCTACAACTGTACAGCTGTCAATGGGGCCTGAACGGAGCACCTTGGGGTTAGCCAGGGCTGCCAACTCTCACGCATTGAGTGTGAGACTCGCGCATTTTGGTCCTTTCTCACTCTCAAACTTTATTTCATTTGCATGCATTTCTATTGATATCACTCATTTTGACTCCTAAATTATAGCATTGGCCTATGGGAGTCTCAACTAGTTTCCATTGTTGGCAGCCCTGGGTTATCTAACGTAGTCGCGTACACTGGTGACTGGGAAGAATGTCATTACAATACAAACACCTGTTAACCCCGTTACACTAGTGTAATAACGATGCTGTGCCTGAAGTTGACATAATTGGACTGATTTTGTAGTTTGGGGGGACTGTACCCAGTGGCGTATCAAGGGGGGGCAAGGGGGGCACGTGCCCCGGGCGCCACTCCTTGGGGGCGCAAAAAAACAAAAAAACAAAAAAACGAAGAAGAAGAAAAAAAGGAAAAAAAACGAAGAAGAAGAAAAAAAAAAAAAGAAAAGGAGAAGAAGAAGAAGAAGAAGAAGAAGAAAAAAAAAAAAACTCGCCTGGAAAGGGGGGGGGGGGAGAGGGAGAGTGGTGGGGGGGGCAGAAAACCAAATCAAACAAGATAAAAACAAAACATGATGATGACGCGGACAAAATGACAATGTTTATTGTGTTCACACAAAAATTCCATGTTCTGTGAGCTGGAATACAAAAATTTTCGGCTCGCTCGCTGCGCTCGCTCGCCAAAATTTATATAAAAAAGAAGGTAAGAACAAAACGTGATGATGACAAAATGACAGTGTCTATAGTGTTCACACATGTCATTTTATATTTAGCAGGCAAAATGTTTCACGGAGCAGCGGCTGCAATTTCGTTCTGAAGCGATCGCCAATTGGATCAAAAGAAGGCGCCAACGGTTTCGAACATACGGGGGGAGGGGGGCGCAAAAAAAAACCCGAATCAAACAAGATAACAACAAAACGTAATGATGACGCGGAAATATACAAATTTCGGCTCACTCGCTCGTACTAATTTAGAGTATTTTTTTCAAGTCCTCATTTTGTTGGTATAAATCGTTATCTATAAGGCCGTCACTATATCTTGATTAGAATTGTAAGATTTAATAAGCAAAAAATGACAAGAGTTTCATGATTTGTAAGCTGAAATACAAAAATTTTCGGCACGCTCGCTGCGCTCGCTCGCCAAAATCTATCAAAATTCATTACATTTAAATCACCCTCAAAAGATCCCTTTTAAGTGCTTGAAAAAGCATCATGTGGACTTTGTTTAAAGTCCCTACCGGGATGGTGTTGGGGTTGAACACTTTTTCAGAAATTAGGGGCGCAATTTTCGTGCTTGCCCCGGGCGCCGTTTTCCGTAGATACGCCACTGACTGTACCATTAAACCCGCACCAAAACCAAGGTTCAACCTCCCGTGCCAAAATTCAGCAGTGCGCAAAAGCATAGGTTTTTTTTACATGTAGCTGGCGGGCGAATTCTGAAAAATGTTCCACGGCCCCTACATACAATTACAACCTACAGATGTAACAATATCGGGAAAATGAGAATTTCGCAAAATTTCATTTCTTGAAAAAAGCTACATTCCCTCAACTTGTCGCTGACGTATGTAAATCCTAATAAGGCAGGGGGCGGAATCCGCCCCCCCCCCCCCCCCCGGCGTTTCGTGCAATAATTCTGCAACGCAAGAATACCTCATCATGAGGCTTCTTGACTTTTTTATGCCTCCGCCACAAAGTGTCGCCAGAGGCATGTTTTCGGGTTGTACGTCCGTCCTTCCGTCCGTCCTTCCATCTGTACCGGTAATCAATTTTGTGGACAGCGTATCTAAAAAAACTGTTGGATGTATCCTAATGAAACTTGGCATGTATATGTATGAGTGGGCGAAGTTGTGCCTATCAACTATTTGGCGCACATGCTCAAGGTCAAAGGTCAAAAAGGTCAAGGTCAAATGCTCAAAATTTCACTATTTCCCTATCATAGAAATGCAATGCCTGGAGGTATTTTCTTGAAACTTGTTGTATACATGAACTACCAAATAAAGATTCCCCGGAGAGAGCTTTGGGTCATGAGGTCAAAGGTCAAGTGAAAATGTTAAAATTTCACTTTTTTCTCCATATCTCGCAAATATTTCAAGGTATCTTCATGGAACTTAGAATATATGCATGTACTGACTGGCAGTGATCATGTATGGAATTTAGGGGTCATGGGTCAAAGGTCAGGAGGTCAAAGGTCAAGGTCAACTCATCAAAATGTCATTATTTCTCTTATCTATGCAATGCCTGCAGGATTTTTTCTTGAAACTTAGTGTATGCATGTATTACCCAATACAAATTCTCTTGGAAGTTTCTTGCCAAAAGGTCAAGCGAAAGTGCTAAATTTCACTTCTTCTTTAACCCTATTCTAACTGGGCTATTTGAGACCAAGTTTTTACTTCAGAGATCGCCGATTGCGCGATCGCCGCAAAATTTTGCCTAAACATAGAGCCGGATGTCAACTACAAGTTTACATGGTCATACAAAAGAAAAATTTTGATTTTCTATTTTTAGTAAATCAATTATGCAAATTTACACATGAAATAATATTTTCACCTATAACTCCATTAAAACGACTGAATGATTGCTAAATTTTTGTGTAAGAGTTCCTCAAGGCACATTGAACAATATTCTTGTAAAAAATAGCACAATCAAACTCAGTTTCTTTTGTTTTTTGTTTTTTATTTCTTATGTATTTCTTTGTTTTTTTTGACCTTTTGTTTTCTATTGTTTTTTGGCCAAAATTTGTTGCAGGCACTTTTTCAAGCTTATCTACATTAAAATTGATGAATTTCAATGGTTAAAAGTTGAAATAATCTAATTTATATCAATTTAACCAATAAACACAATTTGCATTGGATTTGCACACGATATCATGAATTTGAGCCATTTTCGGGTTGACATGTATACGCAAAACATTATGTAACTTCAGAACAGTGAACCCGGACATCGCAAATTTGGTCTCAAAATATGCGGGAGACTTCAAAGAAAAAAGTCATGAAACGACGCGGCAAAATCTTTGCGCGTTGCGGAATCGCGGCGCAAAATGTCGAGGGGGGGTCAAATTGACCCCCCCCCCCCCCCCCCCCCCGTGAGAATAGGGTTAAACTTATAAAAGGGTCAAAAGTTGGGTACAAATTCTCAAATCCCTGCACTCTTACACAGCTACAACCATTCATCCAAATAAACCTAGTTCAAGGAAAGTGAACACTCAATCCATTTGTGACAAACCTGTCATTTTAATATTTTGCCAGGATGTGAAACGTCTGTTATCATACATTGTCAAGACATTGTGCTATAGACCTACACATATACGGAGAACCATGCATTATGGCGGAGGCATACCAGTCGCCATAAGAACATTTCTAGTTTGTTCAAGTCTCGTGCAACATCACCCCAAAACGTGCACAATTTTGTAATTTTGTGTACATTTCCCATGGAAAACAGTGCTCTGTCCTAAAACTCACAAAAGCCTGGCTATTTTTACTATTCATCACTTTGATTGATTGATTTTATGCTAATTATGGTAGATAAGTGGTCTATGGCAATTTCCATTAAAAAAAAACAAAGGAAAAACAAGTCAAAAAAAAAAAAACATTAAAAAATCCCCAGAACAATAACATACATAAGAATTTAAATGACTTTTGGAAGTTTTTATGATATACACTTGTTGAATATGTTAAGACAGATATACAAACCAAAAAAATAGACTCAATGCTTTTAATTGATAGTGTTTAACAGGATACAATAAGATGTTGGGCTTAATTTGCATAATTGATTAAAATTAGAAATTGATAATTTCAAAACATTTTAAGACACAGTCTTGTAGATTATGACATGGTTGTCGCGTGTGCCAAATTTTGTCACAATCGCGCTACTGATGGCCGAGATCAGTTGAAATCTGAAATCCCATCTCAACCAAAACTATATCATCCCTTTAAGAGAATTCTCTGAGCATTTCAAATTCTCTGTATTTGGTACTAGCTCTTCATCTAAGGTTTCAGCCAAGAAGATGTGACCTACCGACATTACAGATTGTAGAAACTCTTAGATTTTGATTGAATCAATTCATTACTTGCCACCTTCCCAAAGATAACTTGTGCCGGGTGTTCTTACCTTCTCCCTGTCATAATCATGGGCAATGAATTCAAACACCACCCTGTTCAGCAGAGATAGTATTCATATTGTAATGCCAGATGCTCAACAAGTAGACAGGTAATGATGAGGAATGGTTCCACAAGAAGTTCTCACTTTAAAATTAAATTGAATATTTATATGTTTTGTGTACATTCTACATAGACAGGAATTAAAGCAAGTTCTGCAAAGCCCTCCTCTAGTCATCAATGCCTTGCCTCCCCATAACCCTCCCTATCCCAGATGACAGATGAATGTCACGAACTTACTAGTAATTAAGCTTTATCTACTGTCAAGAATGTTTCACTGGTATTCTTGCATAGGTAGTCTGAACACACACAAAAGTGAGCAGCAATTTATGTGGCCAGTAACATATCCATACACAGAATGGTATGGTCATTGAAGCTGCAGTTGACTACTCAGGAATGAGGAATCAGAACGAACTACAGTAGTACAAATTAAAAGTAATAATAGTAATAGTAATAATGATAATAATAATAATAATAACAACAATAAATAATAATAATAATAGTACTATTCAATTGCTTAGCACTTGCTACCTGCATATTTTGAGTAATCTTTATTGCCATGTTTCATATTTCTTTATCCTGTAACAGGCTTTTAGGAAGGGTTTGATCAACAACTATGGAGCTATGGTGAATCCTGCAAACAAAATATTTGCTTGAGCTGCTTGTGCATATTCATCTTCAAGTGAATGAAAGAATTATTCTACAAATATGAATGGATCAATGAAAGATATTTATGTGCCCTTGCACAGAGCCTGTCAAAATGGACATTATGATATGGTAACACACCTTATTGAAAATGGTGCAGATGTGAATGCAACTGATGAAAATGGTCTAACGCCTCTAATCCTTGCATCTATAAATGGACATGTGAGAAGCATTCAGTACCTTGTCAACAATGGAGCTGACATTCATGCTGCCGACAAAAATGGCAACACATCATTGTTCAGTACATGCGTCGAAGGTCATCTTGAAATTACAAAATATCTGGTAGAAAAGGAAGCTGATGTCAATGTCAGAAATAAACATGGTTCTGCTCCTTTACATGCTGCATGTGTAAATGGACACCTCGACATTGTCAAATATCTTCTTGACAAAGGAGCCGATGTCAACGCTTCGGATGATGAGGGCATGGCACCCTTGCATGTTGCATCTGAACACAAAGAAGTTGTAAATGTTCTGCTTACTCGAGGGGCCAATGTAAATGCCACTGATAATTGTGGTAACACACCTTTGATCATTGCATCTGTAAGAGGTCATATTGATGTGCTTATCTACCTTCTTAACATGGGAAGCAATGTGAATACTTCAAATATGAGAGGAATCACCCCCTTGCAAGTTATATGTCATGGAGGAGATCTCGAAATTGCCACATTTCTCATTCACAATGGTGCCAATGTGAATATTTGTGATGAAATTGGCACCACACCCTTACTCATAGCATGCATGAGTGGATATACCCAACTTGTGTCTTTGTTGCTTGATAAAGGTGCAAATATAAATGTGGGAAACAACAATGACTTGTCTCCTTTACAATTTGCTTGTCAACTTGGACACCTTGAAGTTGCCATTGCTCTTGTGGACAGTGGTGCTGATGTTAATTTTGCCAGCAGTGATGGTTGCACATCCCTGCAAGGGGCATCTCAGAATGGACATCTTAAAGTGGCACACTACTTGATCGACAAAGGAGCTGATGTAAATGCTGCTGATAAGCAAGGACACACTGCCCTCACCCTTGCTTCTTTTAATGGACACCCAGATGTTGTTTCCTACCTTGTTAACTTTGGAGCTGATGTGAATGCTGGAACTGTGGATGATTTAAGACCCTTGCGACTTGCGTGTCAAAATGGACATCTCAATGTTGCTAAAGTCCTTGTTAACAGTGGAGCTGATGTAAGTTCTACCAACAAAAACGGTTACACACCCTTACAAGGAGCATCTCGAAATGGACATCTTGAAGTTGCATGCTATTTAATTGACAAAGGAGCTAATGTGAATGCTGCTGATAAACAAGGTCACAGTGCCCTCACCCTTGCATCTCTGAATGGACATCAAGATATTGTAACCTACCTTGTGAACCATGGAGCTGATGTGAATGCTGTAACTGTGGATGATTTAAGATCCTTGAGACTTGCTTGTCAAAATGGACATCTCAATGTTGCTAGAATTCTTGTTGACAACGGATCTGATGTGAATTATGCCAACAAGGATGGTTACACACCCTTACAAGGGGCAAGTCAACATGGATGTCTAGAAGTTGTACACTATCTGCTTGACAAAGGAGCTAGTGTAAATGCTGCTGACAAACAAGGTCACACTGCCATCAACCTTGCATCGCTGAGTGGATACCCAGATGTTGTTTCCTTCCTTGTGAACCATGGTGCTGATATCAATGCTGGAACTGTTGATGATTTACGCCCCTTGCGACTTGCATGTCAAAATGGACATCTCAATGTTGCTAAAATCCTTGTTGACAATGGAGCTAATGTCAACTATGCCAACAAAGATGGTTACACACCTTTACAAGGAGCATGCAGAAATGGTCATCTTGAAGTGGCAAAGTATCTTGTGGACAAAGGAGCTAATGTTAATGCTGCTGACAAACAAGGTCACACTGCCCTCACCCTTGCATCTCTGAGTGAATACCCAGATGTTGTTTCCTTCCTTGTGAACCATGGTGCTGATATGAATGCTGGAACTGTTGATGATTTACGTCCCTTGCGACTTGCATGTCAAAATGGACATCTCAATGTTGCTAAAATCCTTGTTGACAATGGAGCTAATGTCAACTGTGCCAACAAAGATGGTTGCACACCTTTTCAAGGAGCATGCAGAAATGGTCATCTTGAAGTGGCAAAGTATCTTTTGGACAAAGGAGCTGATGTCAATGCTGCTGACAAACAAGGTTACACTGCCCTCACCCTTGCATCTCTGAATGGACAGGCAGATGTTGTTTCCTACGTTCTTAAACATGGAGCTGATTTGAATGCTGGAACTGTTGATGATTTACGCCCCTTGCGACTGGCATGTCAAAATGGACATCTCAATGTTGCTAAAATCCTTGTTGACAGTGGAGCTAATGTCAACTGTGCCAACAAAGATGGTAACACACCTTTACAAGGCGCATGCACAAATGGTCATCTTGAAGTAGCAAAGTATCTTGTCGACAATGGAGCTGACGTTAATGCTGCTGACAAACAAGGTTACAGTGCCCTTACTCTTGTGTCTCTGACTGGATACCCTGATGTCGTTTCCTACCTTGTGAACCACGGTGCTGATATGAATGCTGGAACTGTTGATGATTTACGTCCCTTGCGACTTGCATGTCAAAATGGACATCTCAATGTTGCTAAAATCCTTGTTGACAATGGAGCTAATGTGAACTGTGCCAACAAAGATGGTTACACACCTTTACAAGGAGCATGCAGAAATGGTCATCTTGAAGTAGCAAAGTATCTTGTGGACAAAGGAGCTGACGTTAATGCTGCTGATAAACAAGGTCACAGTGCCCTTACTCTTGCGTCTCTGACTGGATACCCTGATGTCGTTTCCTACCTTGTGAACCACAGTGCTGATATGAATGCTGGAACTGTTGATGATTTACACCCCTTGCGACTTGCCTGTCAAAATGGACATCTCAATATTGCTAAAATCCTTGTTGACAATGGAGCTAATGTCAACCGTGCCAATAAAGATGGTTACACACCTTTACAAGGAGCATGCAGAAATGGTCATCTTAAAGTAGCAAAGTATCTTGTGGACAAAGGAGCTGATGTTAATGCTGCTGACAAACAAGGTCACAGTGCCCTTACTCTTGCATCTCTGAGTGAATACCCAGATGTTGTTTCCTTCCTTGTGAACCATGGTGCTGATATGAATGCTGGAACTGTTGATGATTTACGTCCCATGCGACTTGCATGTCAAAATGGACATCTCAATGTTGCTAAAATCCTTGTTGACAATGGAGCTAATGTCAACTGTGCCAACAAAGATGGTTACACACCTTTACAAGGAGCATGCAGAAATGGTCATCTTGAAGTAGCAAAGTATCTTGTGGAGAAAGGAGCTGACGTTAGTGCTGCTGACAAACAAGGTCACAGTGCCCTTACTCTTGCGTCTCTGACTGGATACCCTGATGTCGTTTCCTACCTTGTGAACCATGGTGCTGATATGAATGCTGGAACTGTTGATGATTTACGCCCCTTGCAACTTGCATGTCAAAATGGACATCTCAATGTTGCTAAAATCCTTGTTGACAATGGAGCTAATGTGAACTGTGCCAACAAAGATGGTTACACACCTTTACAAGGAGCATGCAGAAATGGTCATCTTGAAGTAGCAAAGTATCTTGTGGACAAAGGAGCTGACGTTAATGCTGCTGACAAACAAGGTCACAGTGCCCTTACTCTTGCGTCTCTGACTGGATACCCTGATGTCGTTTCCTACCTTGTGAACCACGGTGCTGATATGAATGCCGGAACTGTTGATGATTTACGTCCCTTGCGACTTGCCTGTCAAAATGGACATCTCAATGTTGCTAAAATCCTTGTTGACAGTGGAGCTAATGTCAACTGTGCCAACAAAGATGGTTACACACCTTTACAAGGAGCATGCAGAAATGGTCATCTTGAAGTAGCAAAGTATCTTGTGGACAAAGGAGCTGACGTTAATGCTGCTGACAAACAAGGTCACAGTGCCCTTACTCTTGTGTCTCTGACTGGATACCCTGATGTCGTTTCCTACCTTGTGAAACATGGTGCTGATATGAATGCTGGAACTGTTGATGATTTACGCCCCTTGCAACTTGCATGTCAAAATGGACATCTCAGTGTTGCTAAAATCCTTGCTGACAATGGAGCTAATGTCAACTATGCCAACAAAGATGGTTACACACCTTTACATGGAGCATGCAGAAATGGTCATCTTGAAGTAGCAAAGTATCTTGTGGACAAAGGAGCTGACGTTAATGCTGCTGATAAACACGGTCACAGTGCCCTCACCCTTGCGTCTGTATATGGATACCCTGACGTTGTGTCCTACCTCGTCGAACATGGAGTTGATGTGGATGGTGAGGATATGGATGATTTACGACCTTTGGGACTTGCATGTCAGAATGGACATCTCGAGGTTGCTAAAATTCTTATCGGCAATGGAGCTAATGTGAATTCTGTAAATGAGACTGGTAGAACGCCTGCACAAGAAGCATGTCAAAATGGAAGTCACGAGGTTTTGGTATACCTTGTTGAAAATGGTGCAAATGTAAATGCTATGGATGAAGATGGTCTTACGCCTGTTATCACTGCATCTATTAATGGACAGCTGAGAAGTTTACTCTACCTTGTCAACAATGAGGCTGACATTCATGCCAGGGACAAAAATGGTAACACATCACTACTTAGTGCATGTTTTGAGGGACATCTTGAGGTTACAAAATATCTTGTTGAAAAGGGATCTGATATCAATGTCAGAAATAAATATGGTTTTTCTCCTTTACATGTTGCATCTGGAATGGGACACCTTGATATTGTCAAATTCCTTCTTGACAAAGGAGCCAATGTCAATACTCTGAATGATGGGGATTTGACACCCTTGCATGTTGCATCTGACAAAGAAGTTGTGAATGTTCTTGTTACTCAAGGGGCCAATATAAATGCCACTGACAGTAATGGTAATACACCCTTAATCATAGCATCTGGAAGGGGCGATGTTGAAGCTGTTGAATACTTGATTGAAACAGGTAGCCATGTGAATGCTTCAAATAGGCATGGTCTTACTCCTTTACATGCTGCATGCCACCCTGGACATCTTAAAATTGTACAGTCTCTAATTCATGCTGATGACAATCTCAGTGCTTGTACTGAGGATAAGTTTACGCCCTTGGCTGTTGCAAGTGAAAATGGGCATGCCAACATTGTATCATTGTTGCTTGATGCGGGTGCAGATAAAAATGTCCGAAACAACAATAATGTAAGTGCATTAGGGCTGGCGTGTCAAAATGGATATCACAAAGTTGTCAAGATCCTTACTGATGAGGGAGTTGATGTGGATTCTGTTGATAATAATGGCTACACACCTTTGTATGTTGCATGTCAGAATGGACATTTCCAAATTGCTAAAATCCTTGTTGATGGTGATGCTGATGTTAATTTTGTCAACAAGAATGGCAGCACACCATTACATGAGGCATCTCAGAATGGACATCCTGAAGTTGCATGTTACCTGATTGACAAAGGAGCTGATGTAAATGCCTCTGACAAACAAGGTCACAGTGCCCTCACCCTTGCATCTCTGAATGGACATCAAGATATTGTAACCTACCTTGTGAACCATGGAGCTGATGTGAATGCTGTAACTGTGGATGATTTAAGATCCTTGAGACTTGCTTGTCAAAATGGACATCTCAATGTTGCTAGAATTCTTGTTGACAACGGATCTGATGTGAATTATGCCAACAAGGATGGTTACACACCCTTACAAGGGGCAAGTCAACATGGATGTCTAGAAGTTGTGCACTATCTGCTTGACAAAGGAGCTAGTGTAAATGCTGCTGACAAACAAGGTCACACTGCCATCAACCTTGCATCGCTGAGTGGATACCCAGATGTTGTTTCCTTCCTTGTGAACCATGGTGCTGATATCAATGCTGGAACTGTTGATGATTTACGCCCCTTGCGACTTGCATGTCAAAATGGACATCTCAATGTTGCTAAAATCCTTGTTGACAATGGAGCTAATGTCAACTATGCCAACAAAGATGGTTACACACCTTTACAAGGAGCATGCAGAAATGGTCATCTTGAAGTGGCAAAGTATCTTGTGGACAAAGGAGCTAATGTTAATGCTGCTGACAAACAAGGTTACACTGCCCTCACCCTTGCATCTCTGAGTGAATACCCAGATGTTGTTTCCTTCCTTGTGAACCATGGTGCTGATATGAATGCTGGAACTGTTGATGATTTACGTCCCTTGCGACTTGCATGTCAAAATGGACATCTCAATGTTGCTAAAATCCTTGTTGACAATGGAGCTAATGTCAACTGTGCCAACAAAGATGGTTGCACACCTTTTCAAGGAGCATGCAAAAATGGTCATCTTGAAGTGGCAAAGTATCTTGTGGACAAAGGAGCTGATGTCAATGCTGCTGACAAACAAGGTTACACTGCCCTCACCCTTGCATCTCTGAATGGACAGGCAGATGTTGTTTCCTACGTTCTTAACCATGGAGCTGATTTGAATGCTGGAACTGTTGATGATTTACGCCCCTTGCGACTTGCATGTCAAAATGGACATCTCAATGTTGCTAAAATCCTTGTTGACAGTGGAGCTAATGTCAACTGTGCCAACAAAGATGGTAACACACCTTTACAAGGCGCATGCACAAATGGTCATCTTGAAGTAGCAAAGTATCTTGTTGACAATGGAGCTGACGTTAATGCTGCTGACAAACAAGGTTACAGTGCCCTTACTCTTGTGTCTCTGACTGGATACCCTGATGTCGTTTCCTACCTTGTGAACCACGGTGCTGATATGAATGCCGGAACTGTTGATGATTTACGCCCCTTGCGACTTGCATGTCAAAATGGACATCTCAATGTTGCTAAAATCCTTGTTGACAATGGAGCTAATGTGAACTGTGCCAACAAAGATGGTTACACACCTTTACAAGGAGCATGCAGAAATGGTCATCTTGAAGTAGCAAAGTATCTTTTGGACAAAGGAGCTGACGTTAATGCTGCTGATAAACAAGGTCACAGTGCCCTTACTCTTGCGTCTCTGACTGGATACCCTGATGTCGTTTCCTACCTTGTGAACCACAGTGCTGATATGAATGCTGGAACTGTTGATGATTTACACCCCTTGCGACTTGCCTGTCAAAATGGACATCTCAATGTTGCTGAAATCCTTGTTGACAGTGGAGCTAATGTCAACTGTGCCAATAAAGATGGTTACACACCTTTACAAGCATCATGCAGAAATGGTCATCTTGAAGTAGCAAAGTATCTTGTGGACAAAGGAGCTGATATTAATGCTGCTGATAAACAAGGTCACAGTGCCCTTACTCTTGCGTCTCTGACTGGATACCCTGATGTTGTTTCCTACCTTGTGAACCATGGTGCTGATATGAATGCTGGAACTGTTAATGATTTAAGACCCTTGCGGCTTGCGTGTCAAAATGGACATCTCAATGTTGCTAAAGTCCTTGTTAACAGTGGAGCTGATGTAAGTTCTACCAACAAAAACGGTTACACACCCTTACAAGGAGCATCTCAGAATGGACATCTTGAAGTTGCATGCTATTTAATTGACAAAGGAGCTAATGTGAATGCTGCTGATAAACAAGGTCTCACCGCCCTCACTCTTGCATCTTTTGATGGGCACACAGATGTTGTATCCTACCTCTTGAACTGTGGAGCTGATGTGAATGCTGGAACTGTGGACGATGTAAGATCCTTGTCACTTGCATGTTTAAATGGACATCTTGAAGTTGTTACAATCCTACTTGAAAGTGGAGCTGATATAAATGCTTCTGATAAACAAGGTACCAATGGACTCATGCTTGCATCTTTACATGGGCACTCAAGTATCGTCTCTTATCTTGTGAACAACGGGGCTGATTATAATGCCGCTGACAGCAAAGGTTTAACACCACTTTCCTTTGCATCACTCAATGGACATTGTGAAATAGTTTCTTTTCTCTGTGAAAAAGGAGCCAGTTTGAATGCTGGAAGCAAAGATGGATATACACCTATGCATGTAGCTTGTCAGAATGGATTTTTGGAGATTGTAGAGTATCTTGTTAATAGCGGGGCTGACGTTGATGCAAGCACTAAGGAGGGTTACACACCATTGCACATTTCATCTCTCCATGGGCACTTTGAAGTGGTTGATTGTCTTGTTTGTAAAGGAGCATTTCTGAATACTACGAATGCTCAAGGTCAATCTGCTCTCCTTCTTGCATCCATGAAAGGATATCTGGAGATTGTTTCCTACCTCATCCACAAGGGGGCAGATATGAATGCAAAAAGTGAAGAAGGATGCAGGCCTTTATACAGTTCATCCGTGAATGGGCATATCAAAGTTGTCCAGTATCTTGCTGACAATGGGTGTGATGTAAATGCTCAAAATGAAGAAGGCTGTACACCATTACAAGGAGCATGCAGAAATGGTCATCTTGAAGTGGCAAAGTATCTTGTTGACAAAGGAGCTTATGTTAATGCTGTTGACAAACAAGGTTACACCGCCCTCACCCTTGCGTCTCTGAATGGGCACCCAGATGTTGTTTCCTACATTGTGAACCATGGTGCTGATTTGAATGCTGGAACTGTTGATGATTTACGCCCCTTGCGACTTGCATGTCAAAATGGACATCTCAAGGTTGCTAAAATCCTTGTACACAATGGAGCTGATGTAAGTTCTACCAACAAAAATAAGAAATGGCGTTCACCTCTTCTTCTGGCAATGCTAAACAGCCACTGTGAGGTTGTTACTTATCTTGTGGATGCAAATGCAGAAGTTAATGTCCAAGATAAAGATGGTTTTACCCCATTACACATTGCAGCATTATATGGGCATCTCGAGATTGTGAAGTATCTTCTTCAGAAAGGTGCCGATATCAACATTTGCAACAATGATGGCTTTTCCTGTCTTCATTTCGCTGTCTACAATGAGAACTTTGGTGTTATTGATTACCTTATCAAAGAGGGAGCTGATGTTAATATTGTCAGTTCTGCTGGTTTCACACCTGTTCATGTAGCTTGTCAAAATGGCAATGTTGAAATTGTTAGCTGTCTTGCCAACAATGGTGCTGACTGTAGCACTAGCACTAAAAAGGGTTTCTACCCCATTCATATTGCATCACGCTATGGACATGTACAAGTAGTCAAGTGTTTAGTTGAGAATTGCGCAAATGTCAATGAAAGGACTAAACATGGATCCAGTCCCCTACAGATTGCACTTCAAAAAGGACATATGCAAATCGCCTGCTATTTGATACAAAAGGGAGCTGATGTAAATGAAGCTAGTGAGGATGGCATGACCCCTCTACATATTGCAATTCAGAAAGGTGATTTGGAGTTGTTCACATGTCTTGTTGATAATGGTGCTGATGCTGATGCTGCAGCTGTAGACGGTGACACACCTCTACACACTGCGGCAAGAGCAGGGAACCTTCAAGTAGTCACCTCTCTCGTGAACAAAGCTGCAGATGTGAATGCAACCAATGGGAGAGGTCAAAGTCCTTTACATGTTGCGATCCAGGGAGGAAATCTTCCAGTTGTGTCTTTTCTCATGGAGGAATGTGGTAGTAGAGACACTTCCAGTGTCACAGCCTTAGGCATTGCAGCTGCAGAAGGTCAACTTAGCATTGTGGAATATCTCATCAGCAAAGGTGCTGATGTCAATGACTCGACAGGAGAAGGCACAACACCCCTTCATAGGGCAGCTAAGCATGGACATCTTGAGGTTGTGATCTGTCTAGTCTCTAATGGTGCCAGGGTGGACATCACAGACAGTAAAGACTATACACCTCTGCATGTTGCAGCAAAAGAAGGACATGTCAACATTATGGTTCATTTCATCACTAGCATTGCCTGTACCACTGAGCCTGAGGTTACTGCTGGGAGATTACAGGTAAATTGTACTTTGAAGCTCTGTGTAAATACATGAACACAATGTGCAGCATACTCAACACTTGTATCAGAGTGCTTCCACTAAGAGTTTTTAACTAGATTTGTCTGTGTAAACTATATTTTTTCATTCAAGTTTTGTTTGAGTAGATGATTACCATTATATGACAGTTTAGAACAAAAATTACCATATGCAGTATCAATGTGTTTATTCAGGTAATATTTATTACTTTAGGAATGAATTGAGTGTATGCATGCATAAATAGCAATATGATGTTTTGTTCTTAAAGTTGACTTCTGGTTTTGCTCAAAAATTTCCAAGGTTGATGACCTGATTAACAGTACTGATTGGACAGGCTTCACACCATTGCATCTTGCTACATGGCATGGTCACTCATCTGTGATAGAGGCTCTTGTGGATCACAGTGCTGACCTGAACATTCCCTCTGGCAATGGTCGAACATGTCTTCACACAGCCGTCAGACTCTGCAGTGATGACAAAAGACATGTTGAATGTTCACCTTCCCTAACAAAGGTATTCCCTTGTACTTTAAAACAATAATCCAACTTTGACTTTTTCAGGTTTATGTGTCATCAGTATATTGCAACTCAACTGATTTCAATCCATGGAAGACGCAGGACACGTCTTAAGGAGAATTATGATTGATTTCACCAGATAATCATGATTTTGTTTTTGTTGGTATTCTTATTATGACTGGTCTTGGTTGCCATGACACATAGAATATTGAGTGATATTCAGTTTTGTTTGCGACCCAGTTATATTTTTGTCTCTGGGTTTCAGATTTTATGTGTAAGACATATATAACATTCACTGATTAGTAATCTCAGTTTTTGTTTTGTTTTTGGATTTTTTTTTTAAATTCATGCTTCACGTTATTTAATATTATTGATGAATTTTGGCGCCTGATATATAATGTACATTCCACAGTGGTGTATGTAATACCACATAAGGACTTCTCAGAGAAAGCGCTGGGTCATGGAGTCTCAGGGTAATGATGAAGTTAAAGATTGGAGATTATTTTTATTTTTTACTGTGTATCGAAGATGGTTTTGGGATGTTGATGTTGCTGGTATCATACATTTGCTTTATGACAGTAATTTTTTTTTTTTATTGTGGGGGAGGGGCGGAGGTTTTGGCCCATGGGATAGGGTTTGGGTGTAAAGAATACATTATCAATTAGTAGTGCAGTTAAAGGGGATGTTTGTTGTTGTTGAGATGTACTCTGATAGCACTTTTTTTGTACACTGGATTAATCTTCTTTTTTTCTGTGGGGGATGGAATGAATACCCATTCGCCACAATGATATTTCTAGTTTGTATGTACAATTATCCACCTGGTGTACACTCTCAATTTGAAACTGTATTATTTCTTTTCTTTTATGTTCAACATTCCCTGATGTGCTTCCTTAAGTTGGTTGGAGAGGCCCAAGGGTCATAGTGATTTTGATTTTTTTTTTTTCCTTGGGGAAGCTCAACAGGGAAAGCCTGACACTTTGTTTTCTTGTGTTATGCTTGTGTTATTTGTTTCTCTGTTATCACTTGTATTGTTTTGCAAATGTCGAATAGATAATAATAATATACTCGTAGCAAAGATGTTACATTTTTCATAAAATTGTAACATGATTGTACAGACGCATACATAAACAAGTACACCCTTACTTATTTTTTCCACAATTTTGAGTTGATTTCCCTCTAGTAATTTCATAACAAAGCAATCCCGAACTAAATTATGTAGGTGAGCACCATAGACTTTAGTTTTTGCTCATTTCATTTCCAAGAATTCCACAAAATTTCAACCTTCTACAGACACAGTGATTTAAATACACAGATTATATTTATGTTACAAAAGAACTTGAGCAAATTTATGAAAGAGAATGTAGAGGTGCAGCTGTAAGTAAGCAAGCAAGCAAGAGTTAGATGGCTAGAAAATGGGGGAAGTGTACAAATTATTTTCTAGGTTTTCAAAACTGTAAATCAGAAAGAGAAATAAACTAGAATTATTTTCAGTAGAAAAAGACAGATGTTTAATTGAGCAAAAAACATGCGATGGTTTGATAGCGATTGCTGAATGCAAGTGTGCGGTTTTTTTCAATGATTAAAAAAAAATCACCCGGTTCTGATAGTATACCTTCAGAATTTTACCAAATCTTTAGGGATGAAATTGAATTTGTTTTGCTAAATTTTCTTAATGAATGTTTCATAAGAAGGAAATATTCAATTAATAAAAGCAAATCAACTGGTTCTGATAGTATACCTATAGAATTTTATCAAATCTTCAGGGATGAAATTCAGTTTGTTTGCTGAATTTTCTTAATGAATGTTTCACGAGAAAGAAATGTCTGAAATTTAAAAAAAAAATGGCCTCAAAACATTGATTCATGAAAAAGGAGATCAGCAATGTTTAGAAAATTGGAGATCACATCTATGCAATTGACTTTTGATGCAATTGACTTTGATTTTGTTTTGTCGTGCTCAGAAAAATTTTATTTTGGTAATATTTTTCAGACATGGATAAAAGTATTGTACATATCTATTCGGCTCTTAATGTCAGTAAATGGCTGGATATCTGAGTCTTTTTTAATACAAAGAGGTATTGGACAAAGTTGCTTACTTTCAGCTTTACTTTTTGTTCTTGCTGCAGAATTTGTCAATCCGAATAAGAAATGATAAGTGCATAAATGGTATTTTTGTTTTAAAGATGAAGGAATTGTTTGGAAATGTAGCAAGACCAAAATTTAAAAAGAGCAAAACATCAGTTATGCGACTGGGATCTGCCAAGTCAAAATGGTTACTCGATGATCTTGATTTAGTGTGGACAGACACACCCACAAAGTACTTAGGGTTTTATAATTCACCTGATATGGATAAAGCACGAGCTTTGAATTGGGAAAACAAACTCACAAAACTGCAAAGACTTTTGGAGAATTTTTTGACTATTGGAGAAAACTTACTCTCATTGGTAGATTGATTATTGTAAAAACGTTAGGTTAATTCAGATAGTTCATTTACGTGTGGTTGACACAATTTCTGAGAAAATATTTAAAAGATGGAATTTTATATGATGTACCTTTCTTTGGCAAACATTTAAAATGTGAAACGAACTATCGTGACTGAAGAGTTTGAAAATGGAGGTGTCAATATGATTGACCTTCATAAGCAAAAACTCAGTTTCCGACTGGGATGGATTCAACACACTCTAAGTGCAGCAAAGGAACGTGGAGTGAAATGTGTTTTATTAGTATAACTGTCTTGGTGGATTAGAATTAAAATTTAGATTGTTGGAAAATGGAAGTGATAAGTAAGAATCAACTCCCAGTGTTCTATATTGAGATATTAGAAGCTTGGTCAAAGATAGAGAATAATATTTGTTTGAAATATCAGCCTATGGTACATGGAGTACAATATGACATTTTATGGCATAATAAGAATTGGAATAAGATATCAAAAAGGATTTATTCAAGATGTTCCAACCAAACAATTTTACATAGACTTCTGTGTACACATTGTCATGATAGTAACAGATGTATATATTGGGAAAAGATATCCAACTTGTAACGTAATTGGTTGAGTAAATTGTGTAATTGTAAAGAAAACAAATTAAAAGAATTTAATTTTAAGATTTTGTATAATTTTTACCAGTAAAAAAGAATTTGTATAGATGGCATATCAAAACAGATGGGAATATGGCAACATTTCAATGTAAATGAAGTTAATTTACATACATTTATTGAGTGTAAATCAAATAAGAATTTCTTTTCTTTGTAATCAAACTTATGTACATTTATAATGTTGATTTTGAGATAACAGGTATGCATCTACAAAAAGCTCATAAGGAAACTGAATTAGATTAGCGTTTGACAAAGATTTTGCCTTTTGGTGTAATCACAAATACATACTGTTAAGAAATAAAACAGGAAAAAAGTTACATGAAACAAATTTGCAGTATTTGTTGAAAAGAGAAATCTGTAGAAGAACTGTGGAAGATTTGAATAGCAAGAAAAGACATCATAGATTACCAAAGCAAATGATGCATAATGTGTAAATAATTTGTGGAGGTTTTTTTTTATCTCAAGAATATTTTTGAGGTATGATGTATTGCCTTTTTCCACTTTTTGTAATGTAATATAAAACGTTAAATTATCGAGACCTGTTAGGGTAAAAAAAGGAAGAGAAAAAAAAAAATCTACAGACATATGTTAGGGGTTTGATCATTCCCTGCTTTTTGAAAGAGACAAGTCAAGCAATTTTTCATTATGCTAGAAGAGTGACGATATATTGACTTCTCTGCATATTTTCTTTACATCATTGTCCAGCGGTGATGGCATGATTTGTTGTAGTTTTCTCGTCCGGCGTTGGCAGCATCAAAGTGGAAAAAATGCTACTTTTGAATGGGTGATCTGATTAATTTAAAATGTCACTGATATGTTTTGCTGGCGTTGGCAGCATCAAAGTGGAAAAAATGCTACTTTTGAATGGATGATCTGATTAATATTAAGTGTCACTGATATGTTTTGCTGGGGTTGGGCTACCAAGGGTAAAATGATTTCAGTTATCGTCCTTCTTTTTTTTTTCAAAATTGAACATGTATGGTTGCAGTGTGAGTAGATACTGTATCTCAGTTGCAGGAACAAACACTGTAATTAATTCTTAGGTTCCTGAACAAATACTTTCAATGCACATAATGATATGGGAGCACCACAGGGATTTTTGCATCATGGTTGACTTCTCTTGGAGCTTAGGTGAGCATCAAATCCTGAGGGTTGTTGCTGTATGTTGCGTGACTTAAGTCACTTCTCACCATGGATTTTGTTTACAATATATTCTTATTTCACTCTTTCCCTTTCTTTATCCCTCTGGTGTTCCTTATCTTCTTTGATGTTGCCTCCCTATTCATCCTTTCCTTCAATGGTTGCCCCCTTGATCCTCATGTTCATTACTGACCCTCCTCTGCCTTTTGTCTGTCCACCCTCCTGCTCTAATCCCCCTCCCTTTACCTGTTGGGCTCCTTGCCATGACCTCCCACCCTCTCCTTTGTTTTCTTTGTTCTGTGTACCCAGCCTGTCCCTGACTGTTCTTGTTGTGTGAAGTCCTTATATGTGATTGCTTTCCCTGCTTGAATGTCATTTTGCCTCTGACGAAGATTCTGCTTGGATCGAAAACTCAGGCCCCTTTTGACTCCACAATATATTTTTTATAATAAACACAGATCATTGATGATTCCTTTGATGGCAGTCTTGCACCTGAGAAAGCCCTTATCCTCTACCTTCTTCAGCATGGGGCAGACCCCAATGTTACTGACAACAGAGGGAAAGTCCCTCTTCAGTATGCACGTGATGATGTCCATGACTTGATGTCAAGGTGAAATTTGTCATATTTCATTAGATATACACATATATCTAGATGTCCTGTGAATTTTGTGAATAATATTTATGCTATATCTCTTTCAGGTTATTTTGATTAATGAAATTCCCTACGTTTCTTCCAGGTTTCAATATATAACAGCGTACTTTGTACTTTGTACTTTGTATTATCTCGGGCTATTCGCCTTTAAAGTTTCATGTATTTGAAACTTGTCTTAAATTTTATATTGAACTTTTTCACAACACAACTGTTCACATAGCAGTCTCTTAATGATTTGTTTGTGGTGTTTATTTATTTTGTTTCTTGATATGCAAATTTTATTTTAGTGTAGAAAAATTACAGTATCAACATTTTGGAAGAACGATGAATCCCGAATGCATCATTGCAACACCTCGTTCTTTGATTTACAGTCAGGATTGTAATGGAGCTTGTTCACAGGTCACAACAATGCTGCACATGAACCTGGTGGCAGTGCCCTGACCTGTGTTACCACATCTGTTTACCTTTACAATGTGTGATGTCCAGCTACAATGTAGCACTACACTGTTTACAATCTCTTGATCTAAAAGAATCCTTGATGTATTCTACATAAAAGAAAGGTGATAGCCCCTGTCATGTAGGAGGGCATAAATGTATTTCAAAGCCCTTTGTGATCCAGCTAAATAATACCTCAGGCGGCAGCCTGTAAAGCAGAATGATAGTAGACCTTATGCAGGGCTCCACACTAACTTTTATTTTTGGTGGCCGAAAGGCAAACATCTGACCTTTTTTGGTGGCCCGATCAGGCCACCAAATTCTTCATTTCTGAAATTTTGGTGGCCCGACTTGCGTTTTTGGTGGCCCCGGGCCACCGGACCACCGTTACTGTCGAGCCCTGCCTTATGTTTGCAAATAATTAAATGACCAGTTTTAAATTCTGGCTGCTTTTTGTTCCTGTCTCACACTTTCAAACTACAGAATATACAGTTCATTACAACAACAAAAAAGTGTTTTTTGCTCCTCAAAAGATGTTTTTTCCAGTGGATAAGATTTCCTTTTTGTTGGAGCTGTTTTGACATAGAATGATTTCCAAGTAAATTTAGAAAGTAGAATGATTTCCAAGTCTTATTTCCAAGTAAAATGCAATAGACACAAAGATTGTTCGTAACTTCAGGCTTTTCTTTTCCTTTCAACATTTGTTTACTTTCTTACATATAGGCAAATATTTGGTGCATTTCCTGAGAGTCGGGTTCTGCAACCAGCAACTGTTGAACACGGTAATTATTTGTGGAAGATATATACATCTGATGCACATCTAATCGATGTTATTCAGTGTTGTCGGATATTGTAACTCATTAAAAAAAAAAACTGCTTCTGCACTATTTTTTTTTTTGAATCCATAAGAAAATCCAGTTTTTGGTAACATGAATTTATGACCAAGCTCCATGTTGCCCTGACAAAGTTACATTCTCCAAAGCTAAGAAAACATTTTTACAAGTGTAATATATGCCATCCCCCCCCAAAAAAAAAAAAAATAAATAAATAAATAAATAAATAAAAAATTTAATAAAATAATAAGATTGACGTGTATTTTAGGGGGGGGGGAATTGACAATCTTTATTACCTTTTGTGTCAGTTCTATCGAGGAAATTTTCAAAAAACACTGTACCTAAAACTTTATCTCATTAAAATACAGGGGAACCAGAAGATACTAAAGCATAAGGGTAAGTGGGACACTGGGGCAAGTGGGACACTTGAAGGATTATGTGTTGTTACATCGTTTAGGAGACGCCATCAGTGGAGTGAAAGTTTTATACGAACAAAGAAATATGTAGAAACTATTGAAAAATGGATGCTTAAACTAAAATGGATGCCTCCTTAGAATCATCAGAGCTAAAATCGTCAAAAAACTTGAACATCCATAGCCTGACTTTAAGATTTTGCGTCATAGCTATTTTATGAATAACAATAAATAAGATGTAATGGTGTTTACTGTCTTATTTGTTAAAAAAACAAAAATGTTTTTCAGTGGCATCAGTAAGCGATTGTGAAACAAATAGCCAGAATTTTAACAAAACGTTAATATCTTTTTATTTTTATTTATCAGTTGAATTTGGAGCATTTTCTTGCTGATGAAATATTGATCGATGGCATGCTGAATGCAACGTCATCATTGAGCAAATGTAACTTCCTATCTCTGCTTTATTTTGTTCAGACTCATTGTAGTCTTATTTCTTTCTTCCAAATTTATCATTGACAAGTTCAGGTCCCAAAATTCCTGAAAATGTTAGTTTTAGTCTGTAGAAGATTATCTTTAAATAGAAAATGATAATTTTGTGTACTTCCGCCTTTTCATTTTGTGTAGACAGCCCTTTGCATACAATGCTGTCCCACTTACCCCAGTATGTCGGGGCAAGTGGGACAATGGAGTAGTTATGAATAATGTGTAATCTTGACCTTAATTTTGAATAATATTTACTCATTATCCAAAACATCTATCACATATTTGTATCTTGTTTACCCTCAAACTGTTATGCTTTATCATTTCTTGGAGCATTTTATGTTTTAATGATTCCTAAATAAAAGCTTTCCCACATACCCCACTAGATACCCTTAGTGAATTTCACCTTTCACAGTTGAATTAACACAGGTTTATATCCATTCATGGTAGATTTTTTCCTTGAGCTAACTATTTTTCTACTCATGGAAGGCCAACTTAGACAAAGCTGATGGTACAATTATGAGGGTTGTTTTGAAAGTATTTCGAATTAAACTATCATGAACAAATGCCTCGTCTCCCGTGTGCTTGACTGCATCAAATCCTCGAAGTGACTTTTGCAAAACTATGTTTGTTTGTTAGCTTTTATTGTGAAGATAGATCATATTATACGAACTGGAGAATAACATGCTTTATTCAAACTCTGGAAAAGGAATATGCAAACTAGCTTATCTCTCATACTTCGATGACATCTGCATGTCTTATAAGATGAGGTGGCTGCCCAGAACAGAATACTTTTCTGGCTGACTTCAAGTTGATTTATATCATTATATTTTGCTTCTGCACTAACACAGGACATACAGAACAATTTGTGGCCACCAGTCAAGATGATTTTGATGTAACCCTGCCAGCCCTGAAGCACTTTGGCATACAAGTTGCCACAAAGTTAGATGAGCATGACCAAATTAATATCCAACCGCTCCTGAAAGCTCCAGATGACCTGATCCTTGGGGAAGGAGAAGTGGTGATTGCAGTTGGTCTGAAGTTCACTGCACCCTTAGAACCACTTGGGAAACCATTCAAAGTCATCATGCCACACTGTGCCATGTTCACGCAACCTCACCATGCATCCATTCTGCTGTACCATCGCAATAACGGTATTAAAGGGGTGATAAAGTATTGGTGAAGATGAGGATTGAGATCTTAAAATTTTTGCAAGATACGAAGAAACCACTTATGGAATGTTACAAAGCATACCATTCTAAGAGGACTCAAAGTTATTTTGATAAAAATCAGTTGTGAAATGGCTGAGATATGAAAAACGAAGTATTAAAAACAAGGAGATCTTAATGAAAGGTGGGTCCCATCTGTTAATTGGATCGCTTTGTTTTAAATATATCTCAGCCATTTCAAAACCAGTTATCATCAAATAAACATAGAATTCCCTTTAGAATTATGTGTTTTCTCATATTTCACAAGAGGATTCACATTATCCCATCTAAAAGAGTTAGAAACCTAAAGCCAGGTCTCAAACGAAACTATACCATCCCTTTGATGGATATTGCATCTTGTACTGTACATGTTGTACATAAAGGTAATATTCTGTTGTGCTATACCACACAAGAAACAGCACAATACTGTACTTTTGTTGTATTTCTGTCTTGTTGCAATGGTGAGGCTCAAACCCTCAAGGCTCAGGTCTAGATTTTGGCCGGTGAGAATGATTTATTGTCCTGAGACTTAAAAGACTTCACAGGGTTGTTGCCTATGGCTTTTTAGCATCAGCCTTTGACTCTGTAATGCCCAGACTTTGATTGTAGATTCTCAATGTTTCGTTTCAGACTGAACCTGGTCAATTTTTAGCCTGAGTTTCTTTTCATGATACAACTTTTTGTCTTCTTGAGATTCACACTTTACCCAGAAATAATTTGTTAGCTCTTACATTGGCACAATTCTCTTTAATAGAACCAAAATTAAATTCCTGTTTTAATGTTTTCTTGTTTACTTTCAGACTCAGAACTGTTTTCTGTGGCATCTGTAACTTCTGGCACTGTCAGTTTAGAAAGGAACACGTTGGAATTGACCGTCAACCACTTTTCTGAATGGTGGATTGTTGGAGTGATTGACAGGTTCTTTGTTGGCAAAAAGGTTATTTGCACAGCATATGTGCCAGAGCATACCAGAGCAGGAGAGAGGAGCACAGTTCCCTTCATTCTTCATGATGACATTAAGGGTTTGTCTCAGGTACGTATCTTAATGGCAATGAAGTATCCTTTATTAATCTCGGAAGTATCTAGTCACAATCTTTAGAGGTACACCAGAATCTCACTATTTTCTATTCCATTGCTCTCCCCTTATAATCAATTATACCATGATTATAATGAAATTTGGTTACAATGAAGTTAAATTTTAGGTCTCAGATTTTTTCTCTTACATATGTATATATATGTATATACAAATTTGCAGGAGATTCAAAATGAGAAGGCGGCAAAGGGCTTTGTTGAGGCACGAGGTGGCTATGGTGAACAGTTCTACGTGAGATGGCGTGAGGGCGAAGTGAACATCACTCAGTATGTAAACAAGGAGGTGGTGGATACTGCAGTGAGTGTTTCATGCTTAAATATTATTTTTTGTCTCTTTTCTACCTTACCTTGTACTTATATTTTGTAACATTTGAGGAAGAGGGCTAGTTTTGAAAAACCCCTTTAAAAAGGAAGGCAAATAGTGACAGTCAAAGGGCAGCTGTCAGCTGGAAGTTGAGGTTGTACTAATGCATTTTTTATTATGATTTATACTTTGAGTTATCAAGTTATTGTCTTACTAAGTTTGATTTGAATTAAAACAGCCAATCTTAATGCAATGGGATGAAATAGGATTGAGATATCATGACCATGTGAATGTTTCAGTTACAAGTTTATTTCACATCTTTCAAAAAAGGTACAGCATAAACAAAAACAACATATGAATTTTGTATCATATTTCACGCTAAAACCATAACTAAAATACAATGCAAAATACTACCCAAAATTGATGGAAATAAGGTCAGATAACATATCATCTGAAACAAGAAAGCACAGCAGATGTGAGGGATTAGCAGATAAAGCCATTAACCTATCAAGGCTGTAATCCCTTTTTGACTGCCCTTATTTCATTTGCTGCAAACAAAAACAGAATAATAAACTAAAGAGTTGAATAACAAAGAACAATACATAAATGAACAACAGGCAATCAATGAAACGTACATTCTTTCCGCAATAGATAATTTTTTTTCCTGATCGCATACATTTAAATATGTATTTATGAAATCAGAAAAAAAGATAAGAGAAAAAAAAATTATTACAAGAACAAATGGCATGTATCTCAATATTAGCATGAATGTGTCTTAATGATGTGTGCTCTGTAGATATATGTTTGCTATTACTGTAAATTTTACTGTTAACACTTCTCTGCTTTATTTGTACACAGACAATGAGCATTCGCTCATTCTACTGGCTGGACAGACATGAAATTACTTTCATCACTGAAGCTCAGGGAGTTGGTGTAAAGGACATAGATGTTGCTTTTGAAGTGAAACAGTGCATTCAGAAAACAATCAGGTTCCTGATGAAGCTCACTGGTAAGTCCTGGCATATATACTAGTATTTCTAACATCAAATAAAGATTGCAAAGACAATGTGAAATAACACATATTTAGTCAACAGAAAAATACATGTCAGTTTTTCCTTTAACGGCGCTAGTCGTTAAAAGGGGTTTACACTCGCTCACTGACTTGTTTTCTGCCTTTGAGGGTGTTCGGCGCTAGTCGGAGCCCGAGAGCAGGCGGCATATGCAAAGAGCGCCGCCGAAAACATGAACGAGTGATCTCCTTTGATGGTTCCCAATGGCGCAACCGCATTAGTACGCTTAGCAGTGCGCGTGGGAAAGCTGAACATTTAGCGTGGGAAAGTTTAGCAGTTAATATGAGAAGGGATCATTCTGTACGTGGATTTCACGGAGAGAGCATCAATTTTGGGCCCTCGCTTAAATTACCCACCCCATAACCACCCCCTGCACTTTTTCCTATTAAAAATGCATTGATTATTTGTGAAAGTCGTCGATACACAAGTAAATTTGGAATTACTTGTAGTATAATTAAATGCCTATTGACCTATCGATGTGGCAGGTAATAGACATTGAGGAAAGTTGTGCTGTACAGCCAAAACTAATTATTGAATTAATAGGAATTTAATTTTTTGTATCTTATAGTTTGAGATCGTTGTCCTTAAACAAGTGTGGACGGATATCGCGCTAAAGGCAGATTACAGGTCCGAGTGATGAGGGAATCGCAATGTGTGATCGTCTAAGGAATCCCAGACAAGACTATCTTGTTGTTGAAGTCTAGCTTGGCAGGTTGGGGCTTTTCTGCCATTTTTTCCTCAAAGGTTTTTTTTTGGCAGTTTTTCACCCAATCCTGGGGTCTCCTTCCCTCCGGGGACGCGCGCGGCTTCGCACCGTGGACACGCGGTGGCGCTGGGGCTGTGTTCCTCACGGTACGGTGCATGGGCCCATGGGGTGACGCAAATCTGGGTGGCGCCGCTTCGTGTTCAAGACTGGTGCGGTGCTGCGCGTCTTTTCTGGTGGGGATTGGTAGAGGCGGAAATTGTTCATTTCTGGGCCTCTGCGCAGATGTAGTTTATACAGTACATGAAATGTTTTCCACTTGTTATGTCAAACTCGTAGGGAAGGGTGTATTTCGGAATGTTTGTTTTATTAACAATTGTTATTGTGGCCATTTATGCATCAAGAGGCACCGTGAGGAAAGCCGGCGGGTCACGGACGCGCCCGCCTGTGACTAGTGCCGAGCACTTTTCTGATGCAGGGGGCTTTTGTATATGGGTCTGTACGCGCTTGTGAGTTCCGAGTTGAGTGGGCTCGCCTGTCAATCAGAGAAGTCCATTGTAGTTATACTCGATGGGGATACTTGTCGGATTACCATGCAGGGAGTCCTCCAACAAGGGCCTAAGAGGCAAGGCGGGATCCGGCAGGGTGCTTGTCTGTAGGTGGCCCGTACGCAGAGAGCACTGCCATATATATATGTTGTTGTATTCCACGGTGCAGATGCTCGTCATGAGATGAATACAAATTTGCGGGGAGAAAACCCGGGTCCTTCCAGAGTTAGACATAGCAGTGGCGTGTTTGAAAGCATTTACTACTTGGATAACATTTCTGTTTGTCGGTGTAAAATTACCGAATCCTGAAACCGGAAAGTATAATTGTGTATAACAAGCATTGGTATGATCATGTTTTTACTTTCTCGTCTATAAAGTGTACAACCCTATCATGTTATCGTGAGTAACTATGTTATGTAATGTGGTAAGCACTTTTTGTTTTGGTAAACTTGTACTCTCCAATAAATCCACGAACATGCATACGCCATTCTCGGTTTGTATTTATGTCGGAAGTGCAGTGAGTGTAAGTCAGCAGAATTCTCCTTACCAACTTCTTCCATTGCACTGCTTAAATTGATTAACACAAAAATGTGACTAATGAATGATGAACCTGCTTCCCAAGTCTGGAGATTAGTGTCACAACTGATCTCATAAAGAAGCTATTGTTGTGTGTAATACATGGTTCTTCACTGATCTCATTTATAATTTGAAGCATGAAATTATTGTTTTCCCAAGCATGATTTGAATAATGCCTTGCTTCCATGGATTTTACTCTCATTCACAGGTTTGATTTTGATTTGATCAGCATTCTTTTGAAAAAAGAAAGTGTAATATAATTGTTATACTCAATATTGACGAAAGATTACCAACACAAACACTTTCATTTTACAAGTGATCAAGATGAACTTAATTGGTAGGATGACAAGCCCGGAGGAGTCTTCAATATGCTTTAATGCTACATAAAGGTTGAATCCTTATAAGGTCACTGTGCTCTTCACAAGTAGAACAAGATATTCATGTTATATTCACAGATTCTTGTCATTTTTCTTCAAGTTTCTGTAGATACTTTCTTCCTGAACCTTTAGCATCTTACTATATCGATGGAGTTTGTGCATTATTCTTTTTCACTGTTACTATCATCTATCATTGCTAAGTTTAAACCATTGTAAGTCTAGGTCTGCATTCTCCATAACATATAGCCTGCCTCTTCTCAGGTCATGCTTCACTTCTCATGAAGGACAGTCAACCTGCCCGAAACGTCAAAGTTCCTCGGTTCTCCTAGTTATTCTTATAACTAGATATTTCTTCCTCTACCTTCACCAGCACCTTTTTCTCAGTTTTTCATTCTCTTTCCTCTCTCTCCTAGACTATTATCTGTTTCTACACTACTTTTCCTTTCTTTTCTGTTCTCTTTCTTTTTCTCTTTCCTTTCTTATTTTTCTTTCATTTTATTTCTTGCATCCATACAACCCAACGGTCCTTTTCAGGACCACTATATTAATCTACAGTTTTCTTCACAGGTTATTTTTTTTTTTTTTTTTTTTTTTTTTTTTTTTTTTTTTTTTTTATTCAAGTTCCATATTCCACATTCCATATTCAGGCTTCATATTCCATTTGATTTCAGAGTAAAATATGTATAACACAACATTCAATTGTAGACATAATTTCACAAATGTATAAGGACATGTAATAAAATGATGTGTAAATATGAGGAACCTACTAAAAAGCAATGCTTGTAGGATGTAGGTTCCAAAGAAACAATATAAGCGTTTAGTACAACATGCTAAATTACGAAAGATGACGAAACACAAGCGAAAATCGGTATGTCGAGATGATAATAAACTCTACACAATGTACAAAATAGTTTATGATGGTCAAGGTAAAACTCAGGGATTCAATGCTCCATAAAATTGCACTATTGGTCAAAGAAATATAGTCAAATGAAGTCAAATGAAGACACCCGAGCGAGGCATCATTGAGAATAAGAACAGATATATCAAAATGGTCACAGCAAGTAACTATACATAAGATTGTAAAAAATTGGCTTTTAGATTTTGCTTAAAGGAACTTAGAGAACTTGATTGCAGCCGAACAGAATCTAACTCATTCCAGAAAGAAGGACCGGTAGAAGTAATTGTCTTAAGGGCTAGAACTGTACGAACGGGAGAAAAGTGATATGATCCACTTTGTCTTGTAGGGTAATTATGAATTTCACTGTTTTTAACAAACATTGAGGAAAATAAACTAGGAAGATCGCCAATGCTCAACTTATACATAAAAATTCCAACGTGATACAAATACAGATCAGAAACTTTTAGTAATTTACTGGAAACAAACAATTCATCTGTATGATCCAAAAAATGTGCACGATTTATAATCCGCAAGGCCTTTTTCTGAATAAAAAATAACGAATCTATTTTAGTCTTAGAGCAATTACCCCAGGCCAATATTCCGTAATTTAAGTAAGGTAATAATAGAGTTGAATAGAGGGAATGCAATATTGGCTTGGGGAAGAGGTACTTCAATTTGTGAACAACTCCAACGTTTTTACACAACAACTTACATAAATAATCAACATGAACCTTCCAAGAAAGATTACTATCAATATAAATACCTAAAAATTTTGTTGAATCTATTTGATTTAACTGCAAACCATTCACTAATACTGAACCTGGAAGAAACTTTATTGTATTACTAAAAACCATATAATTAGTCTTGTTTATATTGAGCGATAATTTATTCGCCTGTATCCATTCAAATACCAGTTGCAGTTCGTTATTCACAGAATCAAGCAACACATAAGGATCTGAGTGAGAATAAAAAAGACTTGTGTCATCCGCAAACAGAAGAAAAGACAGCAGAGAGGATGAGTTGCGGAAGTCATTAATATAAAGAATAAATAAAAGAGGACCTAAGAGGGAGCCCTGTGGAACGCCACAGCAAATCGAACCTATTTCTGAGTCGTGGTTATTCACAGTAACAAACTGAGTTCTTTCGGTAAGATAACTTCTGAACCACTCCAAGGCCTTTCCACGAGGCCTTTCCACGAGGCCTTCCACAAGGCCTTTTATTTATCTTGCCTTCTCCCCTCAGGACTACACTTTAATCTTATTTTAATCTCTCATTTTGCATTTCTCCCACAAGAACCTTTTCAGGATTTTGCTACCATTGATTTTCCTCTCCACATTTTTTTTTTCTCTCCTCTGCAACATTTATTTCTAGGATCCACCAAAGGCCCTCTCCTTTACTTTCTTGAATTTCATTCTTTTCTTCTTCTTTTTTTTTCTCCTTTTTTTTTTCTCTGTTGATTCCACATTCCATAGTCCACATTGTTCGCCGACTTCTTTCTTCTCTTGGTTTCATGAATCTTCACTTCTCTCTCCTATTTCCATGATTTTCCAACCTTCAACTTCTCCCTCTTCCTCTTCCTTTCCATTTCATCTTTCCCCTCCTAACGATGTCCAAACATCTTACTTGATTCTCACTCTATTCTTCCTTACCACTCTCTCTGTTCCTTTCTCTACCATCTCCATTAGTGCAACTTCAACTTCCAGCCCACTACTGTCCCCCACTCTTCACTTTTTGCCCTCCTTACAGCCCCCATATGTCTCTTCACTCTTCAATTCTCCTCTTTCTAGGCTCTTCTTCTGCCAAACAACGATCTGGTTAAGGACTACATACACAAGGTGTCCACCGTAAATCTTTCTCCCTCATTTACTTCACCATGCAAACCTTCAAACAACACATAAGTTTAAACCAATATGTAAGGCTCACTTATAGACCTGAACCCCCCTTTCTTGCGTTCATCAGAAGCAGTACACACTGGATGGGTGTGGGCGACTGGGTTATGGTGTGTTTTATATAAAACGTTTGTTATCAGTGAGAGTGATGAAGAGACAAAAGTTCTGATTTCAGACATTAAAGTGTTTAATGTATGATGTTGTTTCATCAGAGAGAAATGCAGAGCATACACAAGGAAACAATCTCAGCAGTAGAAGCAGCAGAAGGTAATGATACATATTTAAGGATTTCTATCTTCAAATTTGGCTGTGTTAATTAACAGTATTTAGTGGCCAAGTTTTACTTTATTTACAGACAAGAGACTGGGTTATGGTGTGTTTTATATAAAACGTTTATCAGTGAGAGTGATGAAGAGACAAAAGTTCTGATTTCAGACATTAAAGTGTTCAATGTATGATGTTGTTTCATCAGAGAGAAATGCAGAGCATACACAAGGAAACAATCCCAGCAGTAGAAGCAGCAGAAGGTAATGATACATATTTAAGGATTTCTATCTTCAAATTTGGCTGTGTTACTTAACAGTATTTAGTGGCCAAGTTTTACTTTATTTACAGACGAGAGCATTGTGCCAATTTTGAATACACAACTTATAGAATAATTTGGGTTTGCTTTCTAGGGTGAGTTAAATTGGGCCTTTTTTATCTAATGGCTCTTTATCGAAAGTTGTTGGAGGCATTGTACTTTTAGGTGGTGCAATTTCAAATGAAAAAAAAAAAAAAAATGTTGAAGGTATTTTCTTTGTACCTATGGTGCCTGAGATGGAAATGTACTGATTTGATTTGGGTCTCAAAGTCAGAAGTCACTGTACTAAGTTGGAAGAAAGGGGAGGTGCAATTGTTTGCATGGACGTGAATGGTAAAACTTCAGAAGTCAAGTCAACAGGCACTGTACTTTGGCTCAACATTATGGACCATGACTTCAGCTAGGAATGTCCACTGATGATAGCTTATAAGAAGAATAGAAATGAAGCAACAATTTATTACATGCAGTGAAAGGTTAAAGACAAAGAACAAAGCTCATAAATGCGATGTTCCCCTAAAAGTAAGGCCATTGATGATGTTATTTGGCATATTTGGATAGAAGTGGTTTATGTTCATGCCTAACTGTTACAAACTTATTTCAGGTCTCGCAAGGCATCAGAGTGGGAACTTGAACAGCTGTCATCCTTGATATCGGTAGACCAGTACTCCACGTTTTCCTGTCGACTTGGCATTGGTTTTGATAGAGCCACCCAAGCTCTAACAAAATGGGGAATGAACTATAAGATGGCTATTCGACAATGTCTACAACACTGGAAGAATGAAACCGGTGGTAACTTTGATGACCTGAGAAGTGCTTTGCAGGACTGCGGGCTTGGAGGATTGGAAGAAAAATTGAAGTGAAATCATCTGAAAGTGTCATCAAACTGTTCCTGTTGAACTCGGTCAGCGTGTGCATTCTTTTGAGAACGTGTCTTACTCCAATCATTGTCAGTATGTAAGCTCAACACATTCGCTGATGTATAAATTGCCACAAGGCTCTTTAAAAGCCTTAACGCTGTCTGCAGAAAAAGAATACAGTGTATTTCATTTCTACAGTCAGTATACATATGTGTTGCTCTGTTGCATGATCACTTCCTTGAAACGGTAATTCTTATTCATTCATTTTTTTTTTCCATTCAGGACAAGTTGATAGAAATGCAATGTTCTTTTGAAGTTGAATTACACTATAGTTGTCTTATTCAGTGTGCCAACAAATGGATATGATATTGTGGTACATCTATATGTAATTAATGATAGACAAAGTCGACCCTGAATACATTCATTGCAAAACTCAAGTCAGAATGGGTGTTGTCTTGAGAAAGGGCCGTGTCAAAATGTCTCTCTGTTTGTATGTTAGTCTGAATGTGTGTGTGAAGCTTTTGATGTAAAAAGCTTCAATAGATAAGACAAGACTTTTTTTCAGACTCTCTGGAAGCTGTATGGATTGAATTATTACAAACTAGGATGGAAAATTTAATCGTTGGTTGTTTATTTAGACCAACTAATGCAGATAGGTCGTATTTTGATTGTTTTTTGGATATTCTTGAGAAAATAACAGATGAAAATAAAGAGAATGTGATTTTGGGAGATTTGAATTATGATTTTAAGTTTGATGAAAATTTGTGTAGTAATCCTATCAATTTGATTGAAAATCTGTTTCTGTTAACAAACTGTTCACAAGCCGACGAGGGTCACAGATAAATCATCAAAGTATTTAGATCAGATACTTACCAGTTTCCCTCATAAACATACTGTCTGTAATGTAGCAAAGATTTTAATCAGCGATCATTATCTTATATATACATGTGTTGACATGAGGAAAAGTACTGATAGGAAACATAAAGAAATTGTCTTCTGTGATTTTAATGCGTTTAATGAGATTAGGTTTTTGGATGATCTTAAGAGAGTTTTTTCAATGAGTGATTTCACGAAGGAGGCAGAAGGAGTAAATGAAAAATGGATAAAATGGAAAACTATATTTTTTTACAAGTATGTGATATGCACGCCCCTTTAAAAAGGGTAAGAGTTAAACAGAGATGTTGTCCATGGATCACAAAAGATATTGTAAAGCTGATTTATAAAAGAGATTATTTAAAGACAAACTATGAATCCCAACCTCTTTTTAAGAAGGAATACCAAAGAGTCAGAAACAGTATTACAAAACTTACACGCAGTAGTAAAAAGAAGTATATGAATGTTATGTTCGATAAATGTAAAAATGACAGTAAGAGAGTGTGGCGAGAATTGAATAGAGTCACGGGTAGAAAATGTAAAGAAGATATTAAACGTTCTGATGGAATTGACTGCTGATTATTTTGTTAATTTCGGTTGAGAAATAGTAGAAGGTGGTAAAAGTACTTTTCAATGGGATCATTCTGAATGTATTTATGAGTTTATTTCTTATTGTGTCTGTTGATAGCATTCGTAATTCTCTCATAAATCTTGGTAAAGATAGCAACCTTGACATTCTGAATTTTGATTCTAAGTTGTTATGTATAGCTGCTCCTATCATTTCTGAAACGCTTTGTATTATATATAATAAGAGCTTAACTGATGGAATTGTTCCCACTGATTGGAAAAGGGCTAAAATGACGCCTATATATAAGGGTAAAGGAAGTAAAAATGATACTTCAAATTATAGACCAATTTCTGTTGCTTGTAATGTATAAAAAAATTTTTGAAAAGCAGATTAAAGATCAGTTATTGGCATATCTTCAGCAAAATGATTTGATTAACATAGATTAAGCTGCATTCTAGCCCCATCACTCAACTAACACTTGTCTCCATCGAGCTGTTGATGATTGGTTGGAGTCTTTTAACGATCGTGAACTAGTTGCTGCATGTTTTCTTGATATTTCTAAGGGTTTTGATTCAATTGATCATACATTATTATTGCATAAGCTGGAATGTTATGGCATCAAGGGCAAACAATTGAAATGGTTTTCTGATTATTTAACTGGTAGGAGTCAAAATGTTTTTTGCCATGGCCATCTCTCAACATCCAAAAGTATCTTGATAGGGGTACCACAAGGGAGTGTACTTGGGCCTATACTTTTCCTCATATTTATTAATGATATTTCCAATCTGTATATTCATGTTCCTGTAATGTATTCGCAGATGATGTAGTAATTTATTGTTCGCATAAAGATACTGATAGAGTTACATCAATGTTGCACAATGATTTGAACTCAATATATAGATGGTATAAGAGAAACAGATTATGTATTAACTTAGATAAAGACTAGGGTAATGTTATTAAGTCCACGGTGCTCCAAAAGTTTGAACATTTTTCTTGAGGAAAAAGGGTTGAACAGGTTCATAATTTTAGGTATTTGGGTGTTATAATAGACGACCATCTTCAGTGGGATGCACACATACAAAATCTTGCCAAATCCATTTCTATGAAATTATGTTACATAAAATGAGTCAATTTTTGGATAAAGATTCACTTTAAACTTTTGTATACTGCAGTTATTCAACCGTGTATTGATTATTTATGCTCCGTTTGGGGAAATTGCTCTGTTAAAAATAGAAATATTCTTTATCGTTTACAAAAGAGGGCAGCACGAATTATCATATCAAATTTTGATTACGAAATTGCAAATGGAAATGACATTATCAGGGTTCTGAATTTACAAGCATTTGAAAATGGAAGGAATTATTATTTGTCAACGCTCCTGTATAAATGCATCCATGGACTTGACCCCAACCGAATGTGCAATGATATTGAGATGATTTTTGACAGGCATGGGTTTAATACAAGAGCAGCTGATTCTTTGAATGTGGTACCACCTAAACCGAATGTAGAGTGTTTTAAAAGCTGCTTTAGATATGCAGGAGGAAAGGTATGGAACTCACTACCAAATGTTTTAAAGAAATCAAAGTCATTATCAGCTTTTAAATCGTTATATAAGAAAATGTATTTTCACTGACTTTATCCAACGCCCTGTTTTTACATAATATGTATCATATCATTTTTTGTCACACCAAATTTGCCTTGTGCAAAGTATGCGTGCGTGAGTCCTTGAATGTGTGTTATGGGTATACAAGCATTCAACTGTTTAGGTTTAATGGGCATGACTGCCAGATTGCATGTAATCTATTTATTAGTGAAGATTTTTACATGGAATTTTTATCTGCTTTTTATGATCATGGGCTTGTTGATTCAAGTTCTTACTGGCAGAGTTTTAACATTCCTTTTGTACACCAAAAGGTTTGATTGTGTATGTAATCTTGCATCATTTTATTCGCTGTTTTAATACATGTATATCCTTTTCTATCATATTGTTTTGTCATATCATACATAGATCTGGTTACTACTGATTTCAACTAGACATATTGCTCCTTTCAACTCTGATTGCTTGTTTGTAGTGGTTTTTATGCTTATATTTATGTAACATGATTTTATATTTATATAGTTGGATTGTACAGGATCTTGATGTAAAACAGCACTCACCTGCTGATCTTGTTATCCTGTCAAAATATGTTGAAATAAAATAAAATAATAAAATAAACATAAAATGAGTTTGTATATATATTGCATTTTGTATGAAAGTAAGTCAATTTTGCCTTGTACCAATTCTTATACCAAACTTCATTCATGAATGTTATTCATTTATGTAGGTCGGGTACTGTTTATATTCATTATGTTTTATGTAATGCTTAAAGGCATAATTCACCATTTGCAGATGAAATCATTAGTGCTATAAAATAGTTCTAAAATGTGAGTTAGGGATAGAAACAACCACTGTCAAAATTTGAATCCGTATAATCGATGTTAAGTGTTGTTAAATACACAAAATGTGAACAATAGTTATAATAAAAAATTTTCCAGACTAAACCGTATACAGTTACGGTTTATTGAGAAAATCCCTGATATCTCCTTATATTTTAGGTTTTATTGCAAATATTTCATATGGTAGGATGTTTTATGATACAACAGACCTACACATATGCATCAAATATGATATCTTGAAAATTTTTGGAATCACTGCTCCCAAAGGTAAACTGGACCTTTAAACTTGTACACTGATGGAAGTCACAGCTGTTAACCCTATTCTAAATGGGCTATTTGAGACCAAGTTTTTACTGGGGGGGGGTCAAATTGACCCCCCCCCCCCCTTCAGATCTCGATCGCGCGATCACCGCAAAATTTTGCCTGAACATAGAGCCGGATGTCAACTACAAGATTATATGGTCATACAATAGAAAAATGTTGATTTCATATTTTGAAATAAATTAATTATGCAAATTAATGCATGAAATCATATTTTCACCTATAACTCCATCAAAAAGACTGAAGGATTATTACATTTTTGTGTCAGAGTTCCTCAAGACACATCAAACAATTTTCTTGTAAAAAAATAGCGCAATCAAAATTAATTTCTTTTTTTTATTGTTTTGTTAATTTCTTATGTATTTTATTGTTTTTTCGATCTTTTGTTTTCTATTGTTTTTTGCCAAAATTTGTTGGAGGCACTTTTTCAAGCTTATCTGTTGCGACACGGATTGTCGCCCCTACACGGATTGTCGCCTCCTGCTCGGGGCGACAATCCGTGACGGGCGCTGGCGGCACGGATTGTCGCCCCCTACACGGATTGTCGCCTGGCGACAATCCGTGACGCTTGTGCAGTTCCCAGTTTTTGACATCGAAGGCGACAATCCGTGTTGGCAAAAAAATTGTTGCGACACGGATTGTCGCCCCGTCACAGATAATTGCCAATTGTGGCACTTGAGCGAAGACTATCAGTGTACTAGTTGGTTGCGATACTTGTGTTGCTTTCTTGTATACAGTACCATGGTCGTGTGCTAACCACAGAATCAGATTAGAATGTGAGAATGGCACGCCGCCTTGTGAACCGTCATAACAACGGCTTTGTGTGTGTGTGTGTGTGTGTTGTGTGTGTGTGTGCGTGTTTCCACTTCGCCATCGGCATCGCGTTCTGCATTGCCGTGTGCTTACACTACTGCTACTGGTATTCCTGTGGTTTTGTTCGCCGTCTGCTGACACTTTTCCTTTGTCTCGCAAGACTTGCGTTGTTAATGATAATAATAAATATCATTTATAAAGCGCTTATTACAATGTTTCTAAGCGCTGAGCGTCTCGATGAAAACATTAGAAAAGAGAAATTCAGTCATGGAGTACAAATTGTTGTTAAGATGAAAACTCGAAGTTTTCATCAATATCTTGCAAAAGTAAATTGGAAATCTAAGCTTGGAATGGATTATGATATAAGTATTATATAGGCCTATATAGGCGTACAACTGCAGCAATTGCTATTGTTAACATTGATCATGTTTATTAAGCCACGCAGAATCAGATTCGAAGTGGGCATTAGGTCTAATTGGGTAACATGAATACACTACTTGGTTAATTTGGGTTTATACTTCTCCAACCTCACAATGATTGTGCTTAAAAAAAATGACTCAGAAAGGCGTAGTAGGCTCCTTTTTAGTTCAGGTTCATGTAGATCAAGATATATATGATTAAATTCTCATGCACTAACATCCAAGATGAAGATGGGGAGGGAAGAGAAGCTGGGGGAGAGTAATCATCGATTTCGATCGATAAAATCTCTATATTAATATATTAATTCAATCAGCTTTATAAAGGCATTTTGAAACAGCATTTATAAAGCAAACAGCAACTCATTTTCATTCTAATATCACGTACGGTTTGAATTGATCTATCAATATAGATGATAGGTCTATATTTTTTGATGTTCACTTTATCATTGCCAACCCTATAGTTCTCCTCATCAAGTGCCTCGTTACCACTACCAAAACGACCATCAGTGAAGGAAACCCAAACCCAAATGTGGATTGAGTGAAAGCAGCAACATTAGTAAACACATCAGTGACAGTTAAAGGAAAATCGCACAAATGTAAAAGATGCAAAAGTTATGCATTTTTAACGTTTTGATGTTGGTACAACTGGATAAGGGGATACTATAAAAACCGCTTTCAGAAAGTAGGGGGAATGGTTACTGCCTTTAACACAACTTATGTCAGTATCAATTAAGTTGATGGAATGTGTAATTTTCATGAAAAATGATTTCTTTGTGGAATTCTCTTCATGTTTTCTTTACATTGTTGTCCACACATGACGTCATGGACTCTAGTAGTCTCCTTATCCAGTGATTACAACACCAAAACTATAAAATGAATAATTTTTGCATCGATTGTCGGATTTTCCTCAAACTTTCACTAATGTTGCTGCGTTCACTCAATCCATATTGCTCTTGTGGGTTTTGGTGTCCTTTAATATCAAGCAATCATCACTACCGTCATTGCTTCAATTAGATTATAAAACTGAGGGATCGATCACAGAAAAGAGTTCTGTGTGATCGACCATAAACATCATTACTATCATTTCACAACTGGATATCATCTTATCATCATCATCACCATAATTGCTACTCGTATTACCATCGTATACAAATTACCACAAGCAATCTTCCTCCACCATATTGCACTTATCAATACTCTTTTTTTTCATGTCACCAATCCATCAACAACTTCACAAAATCTCTTGCATATTTTCAGCTTCATCATTTTCATCAGTCTAAATAAGCATTGCGACTATCAATATATTCCTATATACTCGATCCCTCCCTTCAATGCCCACATGGCCTAGCACCCTTATTGTAAGTCGATTCAATGAAATGATGAAGATAAATGATTGAATATTAAAACACTGATTTGTTTGTTTGTTTGTTTGTTTATAAGAACACTAGCTGCATTCACACGTGTTAGCTGGTTACCGAGCGCGCTCCAAAACTCGAGTTCTTGTTATACTCGTAATTTTTTATGAAACTTCATGATCGATATAATATATTAGATATAGAAACAATCACCTGGCATAAACTGGTATCAGATTCCCAGGTGGGTTCATGAGTTTATGGGTAATACACAATTGTTGAAGCGATTTGAAACGATCGTTTTATAATGTGTTGTTATTTGGCACAAATTAATTTCATTTATTCTAATGGTGAAGGATAACCAAAAGAAAATTAATCTACCCGATATTAGCCAAATTTAAGGTCTTTTCATTGAGTTGGAACATCAAGCATCTGTGCAGAGTCACAGATGCTACTTACGCGTTTTTATAATATGCATTTATAGGAAACTGATATACGTTTAAACGATGTTAGCCATCATACTATGGTGTCCTATATAGCTCCATACCAAGCCTGGACAAAAGTACGGAATCTATCAGCAATGTTGCAATGTGTGTGTGTGTGTGTGTGTTTTCTTTGCACCGAAAACTCGACGGCGGGCGCCTGAAAACCTTCCATGCACTTTGTGTGTGTGTCTTTGTGTGTATGTGCGAGTGCGTGCAATGTGTGTTGTGTGTTTGTGTGTTTATGTGTTTGTGTGGGTGTGGTAGGTGTTCAGTATATCGTTATACTTGCAAAGTTTCGTGTATGCTAACGTAAAAATCGTAATCAAGAGTTATTCTGAAAGAAAATGAAAGCGAGGTCACAGCTGGTCGTTGTTCACGTCTGAAAAAGTAAACATTCTGGTTATAATCATAAAAGTGTCAGAAGCACTCTATTGTTAAAAAAATGTTTGTTATTCAAACTTCAGCGTGTTTTATGAACACATATTTATATATATCAAGATTGAGCCTGCTGTGACCTAGTTTAGCAACCATGTTATAAAGCATTACAAATTTTTCCCCTTAAACGTGATACAACAATGCTAGCAACTATATATGAATAGGTGGTAGACGTAGATATAAGGCTTAGGACATTTGCAGGAGTAGGGCAGGTTAGATTTTTATCATGATTTGTACCTTGAGGTGGTCACAAGCGCTTTATTAGATCTTAAACTGAAATACTGATAAACCAACTGGCCACGGCTTCAAAATGACGTCAAAATCACGTCCATTTCCCTTGTTCTTGAAGAAAAGGCGTCTTTCAGATGTATTCCTTGTTTTCTTTTCCAATATACGTTAAAAAGTCATGAATTGACGTGTAAACGACGTGCTCATGACGTTCTGACGTACATCTTGTCTTTAGAATCATTTACACGTCATTAAGAAGACTCTTATATGACCACCAATGACGTCTTTTGGACAACTTCCATTTGAGCAAAAATACGACATATTGACGTCAGTTTGAAACGTTAATATGACGTCCAGTATCTTTGTTTATTTTCGTCTAAAAGATTTTTTTTTGACGTCAGTCTCGTCTTTAAATCAGTAATTTACACGTCTTTATGACGTCTTTGTATAACAACCCAGACGTCAGAAAGACATCACAAATATGTCGTCTTTTAGACGTCATCCATTTGAGCAGAAATACGACTTTCTGGCGTCAGTTTAAGACGCCTATAAATGATGTCTGCTTTCTTTGCTTATTTACGTTAAACAAACGACAATTATTGCGCCTTTCTGAAGTCTAAATAATGACGTCATTTTTACATCTTCCATTTGAACAAAAATTCGTCTTATTGTTCACAGTTTCGACGTCTTTCTGACGACAGTAATGACGTGATAATGTCGTCATCCTATGTCACAAAGCAAACTGATATAACTCTATAAAACTCTATAATTAGTAGGCCTTATTATAATATGACGTTATAAAGACGTCGAAAAACTTACGTAAACATAACGTTAATATGTCGCTAATATAACGTCATAAATACGTCGCAAAACAACATAAATTAACGTCATAATACGTCATTGATATGACGTGATAAATACGTTGCAAAACAAACTGATATAACTCTACAAAACTATAATTCGTAGACCTAATTATATGACGTCATGAAGACGTCGCAAAACTGACGTGAACATAACGTTCATATGTCGTTGATATAACGTCATAATACGTCGCAAAACAACGTAAATTTAACGTTATAATGCGTCATTAATATGACGTGATGAATACATTGCAAAGCAAACCAATATAACTCTATAAAACTATTTGTAGGCCTAATAAAATGACGTCATAAAGACGTCGCAAAATTGACGTGGTCATAACGTTAATACGTCGCTAATGCAACGTTATAGTACGTCGCAAAACAACGTAAATTTAACGTTAAACACGTTGCAAAGCAAACTGATATAACTATAACACTCTATAATTCGTAGGCCTAATTATATGACGTCACAAGGACGTCGCAAAACTGACGTGAACATAACGTTCATATGTCGCTAATATAACGTCATAAATACGTCCCAAAACAATGTAGCCTAAATTTCACGTTATCATACGTCATAAAGGTGACGTGATAAATACGTTGCAAAACAAGCTGATATAACTCTACAAAACTATAATTCGCAGGCCTAATTATATGACGTCATAAAAGCGTCACAAAACTGACGTGAACATAACGTTCACATGTCGTTAATATAACGTCATAAATACGTCCAAAATCAACGTAAATTTAATGTTATGATACGTCATTAATATGACGTGATAAACACGTTGCAAAAAAACTGATATAACTATAAAACTATAATTCGTAGGCCTAATTATATGACGTCACAAAGACGTTGCAAAACTGACGGGAACATAACGTTCACATGTCGCTAATATAACGTCATAAATACGTCCCAAAACAATGTAGCCTAAATTTCACGTTATAATACGTCATTAATATGACGTGATAAATGCATTGCAAAGCAACGTAAATTTTACGTCACTTATGCGTCGTAAATACGACATGAATAATACGTCACAAAATTGACTTGAATTTTACGTCTTTAGTTCATCGCTAATATGACGTCATAAATACGTCGCAAAACTGAAGAAAATTTTACGTTAATACGTCGCTGATATGACGTCATAAATGCGTTGTAAAACAAAGTATATATTACGGTATTAAGACGTCATTTAAATAACGCTATGAATACGTTGCAAACCAACGTAGATTGCGTCATTAATACGTTTATGACGTAAAAATTACGTCGCAAAATTGACGTAAATTTTACGTCATCAATATGTCACCAATATTAGGTAATAAATACGTCGCAAAACTGACGTAACACATCAAGAGGTCCATAACATGACGTGATAAATTCGTTTCAAAGAGACGTTGAAATCACGTCATTTTCTGGTCATTTTCAGACTTGCGACAACTTTGACCATGTAGTTGCGACCAAATTGAGACGTCTTTTTGACCTCCGTCTGCTAGCTGGGATGTTCATAAATTTGTTCCATCCCTTTCTGCCAATTCAACCGTTCATATGACTACTTTAGTATAAGTGATATATGTTTTTCCTAACCAATTTATGTGCATTTTCTGCACGCATCCTAATGCATCCTAATGCATCCAGGCTGTAGAAATCGACAACTTTTGCTGATCTGAGATACAACGTCAAGCGTTGAAATAGATGAATTTACAGGTCTGTATTTGAAACCTAAAGTAAGGGGAAGTCCAAACTAAAGATAACTTCATAAAAAAAAAAAACCCTCAAGTGGCAAATAAGAAAATATTATTGGTTAAAGATTGAGGAAAAGTTTCTTAAGAAAGGTATCATTCTAATTTTCAACAAATCATAATCGATCAAGAAAATCAGGCAATCTATGACGTTTCCAGCGACTTCCTATACAAGAGAATAGAAAAGAAAGTACATGTATGCAAAATTTCATATTCTAACGTAAAGGCATCATTTACCTTTTGCATATGAAACAAAAACCCAGCATTGGTGCTTCAAAGTAGTTCTTAAATGTGTGTTAGGGATAGAAACAACCAATGTAAATATTTGAACCATTATCATCGATGTTATGTATTTTTAGATATACAAAATGTGTACAATAGTTGTAATAAAAGTGTTTCCAGATTAAACCGTCTACAGTTATGGTTTAGTGAGAAAAATAGTGATCTCTCCTTATATTTCATGCTTTATTGAAAACGTTTTATATGGTGGGATGTGGAATGACCTACACATGCATCAAAAGTGATATCTTGAACATTACTTTTTAAATCACTGTTCTCAACGGTAAACAGGACCTTTAAAATACATGTTTGTATTCCATTTTAAATTCATCCTCTTTAGTAATCACTCCAAATATTTTACAAATAACCTCTGTGACATCAGTTCTATTACTTCATCAAAACATCATGGAAAATACATTTCAAACAAATTTCTCAATATCTTTACAAATGCCTACGAAGGAGAAAATTATCAAAATACTCTTCATAAATTAAGTGACGAGCACATCAAAACACCACTTTTCTGCGGGGGAGGGGGGCAGAATGAATTTTTGAACCCTGTGTAGGTGATTAATTCCTAGTGGAGTCAACATCTTGGTTTCGAACCAATGTTGGCTCAACCTTATACATGCACGTAGTTATGTCGTGCCACGCTGGACTAACCATTCATGTAAACGTCACATGGATGTTGGCCAAATGTTTCATTGAATACTGTCATTGCTTTTAACATCTTTAAACCGTAAATTTTTTATGTCATACAAATGCGATCTTATACACTAACCCTTCACAGACAGCTGTTAACGCCATCCTAACAGTTGACTAGCAAATTACTATTATCTCCGCTGTTGTAAAAAAAAAAACACAAAAAAAAAAACAATCGTATGGATGTAATTTATACGGTTTTGTCAAAAAACATAGACTTACATCTTTGTACGTTCACACACGTATACACATATACACGCACACACACGCACGTAAATAGCCTTCGAGATATATACAATCACTTATTTAGACGTAAAGATGTATTAATTTATATTGTTTGAAAGTTTTATATAGTTATTATAAATCTGATACATATTTACACACTTGTGTATGTTAATGCACACCACACCCAACACAACGTTGATTTATATATATTACAGATTGATATTTCTTTAATGTCATATATTTCTGACAATGACATTGACATAGTATTGCTGTATATCTCTTGTGTGTTTATCATGTCTATGTATCCATGTTAAACGTGTGCTCTGTATCGATGTAACTTGTGTGCATGCTAACAAAACAAATTTCCAGAAACGGACAATAAAATCGAATTGAATTGAATTGAATTGAAATGAAATTTCTTTTACCTCACGGCCTATGTACACATCATTATATCAAGCAGCACTATTATCCTACCCCCCCCCCCCCCAAAAAAAAAAAAAAATCATTCGTGGCTTGTCAACGGACACCACCTGACGCTCACTCCACTGTTGAGGCTGCCGCGTAAGGCAGCCCATAAATAATCTGAACACAAGTGATCGCTGTCAGTGAAAGTGACCAGTGATTTGTAACTTTGATTGAAAAAGGCACCCTCCCGTGTACCAGGGAGGTGAGAGAATTTTAGTCTCACCTCCCTGCTAATATACCAGCAAGGTGAGTCACCTCCCTGCTTATGTTGTACACGATATACTGAGTGCTGAGTTTTGTAAAATGATATACTTGCTAAATGGCTTACTTGCTCATGTGAAACGTCTTCGAATAAAGCTCCAATTTACCATGTACGACTTGTGTCCTCACTTCTCATTTTCCTCTGGAACTTCGATTAATGGGAACGTGTTACTGTTGAGTGTATACTTGCAGTGCGAACAGAATAATACAGAAATGATATTCTTCATTAGAATTTCATCGATATTTCAGGCCCATGTTTACAATGAAATTAATTTGAACAAAAATAAGCAGCTGAATTCTTATCTCTTGTGCTTCTAAATCATATTTTTCTTACACACAGTACAATATAGGCCTATATATACACATCATACCATGCGTAGCGTATTACTTGACATAGAATTCTGCATGAATATCTCAGAAAAGGCTTTCTGATTACTTAGTAACTTCAAGCCAATCCATATCTGCCTTACGCACACACTGTCTTGTGCTGCTGAATCACCTTCTTTTCACACACACACACACACACACACACACGCACACACACATACACGCACACACACACATACACACACCTACACACAAACCCGTTGTTATGTTTGAAGGGCGTGCCATTCACATTCGAATCTGATTCTGTGTTAGCAGACGACCATGCCACTGGTATATGTGTACATATACCTGTACAGTAATAAGTCCAAGCGCATGCGTACAAAACCAGCCAAGTACACTGATAGTCTTTGCTCAAGTGACACAATTGGCAATTTCGACGCGTTAGGGTTACGGAAAAAAAAATCGCGCCCCGGGCTCGGGGTGGTTCCTCCGGTGTTAAGCTTTAGTGGGATGGGTATGACTGGTAAGTTATGCGTGTGTGTGTGTGTGTGTGTGTGTGTGTGTAAGTGTGTGTATGTGTGTGTGTTTGGAGTATAATAATACAGTATGTAGAAACTGTGCATGTGTGGTGGTCATAGTGGTAGTGGTTTGTTTGTCTGTGTGTATACGTGTGCCTGTATGCTTACGTGTGTATGTGGAATGGTTATAGCGGCGCTACTGTGGCAATACAAACGCCTTCAGAGTGTATAAGCACGTGTTTAAAAAATTCACACCAGCGTTGATCTAAAAATAGTATGGGTGTGTGAACCAATACCAGCGGTGAGGCAGGCTAGGCGAGAGAGAGACCGAGAGAAAATACATACGAGGGAGGTACCCTCCCCGTACCCTCCCCAAATGTTATTTGTCTTTATTCATTTTTCACTGCAGTCATTTTCTTCCATCAGCCTTATAAACTAGAACGTCCATACCACTATTCTTTGTCCCAGAATAGGTTTGGCATGCTTTATGCATGGGCGAATAATTTCCACACGCCGTAAAAAATTTGTCAATCGTTAGTTGATTTTAGCACAAACGAACTGCCATTACACACCGCTAATACATACGTAATACAAACAAACACCAACAAACACTCAAACAAATCCTCATAATGCAAATAAACCAACTCAACACTTTTTTCCTTGATATTCATTAATTTCATTCAAATCATTCATAAATCGACTCATTCTGGGTGTAACATGAAAAAAAAGTTACAAATGGCAATTCGAAACAGAAACAAATGCATTTGTCAATTTATACCACAAATAATCTCACTTCAACATAGATAACTCGATTATAGACCAACCCTACTAACAATTTCTTCACGAGAAAGTTTTGACATGTAGGGCCCTACCAAACCTATATTCCTTGAATACATTGGTTTGGATCATGTAACACCTTCTTACTTACAAGGGCATATACATAAAAAAACACAAATACATTACACGAATCTAGAATGAAATCAGTCATAAAAAACCCGACCACCCCCTCCCCTCCCCATCTAGGGCCTACATCTATCCTAAATATTAAATCCTACCAACATCTGTCATACCATTTATAACTATCCTTCTTCAAATCCAATCCCCAACCCACCAACCCCTGATTAAACAAAACCTAAATCATCTCACACCCACATTCACCAACCCAAATACACACACACACACACACACACGAAGGTTCCGTTATTCCGAAGTGTCGTTTTTTCCGAGGCTTCATTTTAATATCCGAAACACACAATTCCCTATGCCTAGAGGTTCGTTGATCCAAAAATGAAATTCGGAATAACGAACCTTCGGAATAATGAGCCTTCGGACGAATGAGCCCTCGGACGAATGAGCCTTCAGAGTAACAAACTTTTGCAATAACGAAATGTTACCCCCTTCCCACACACCGACGCACACCCGAACCGATACCACATTCCTTCCTGATGAAACGATTTCCCAATGTTGATAAATAAGACATAATGGACCGTATGCAGAAAAGCAGCATCTGCCCGCACGCAAGCTCCACTCCGAATTCATAATTATACAAATCTGCCAAACAAACTCATCAAATTCAAAGCTGCTGATAAAATCAATATCAACGTTTATGCCAGCAACAGCTTACTAGTTATCCCTCCCCACCCGCAGCTAAAAAACACATACGCAAAAAAACTGACATAATAAACACATTCTTCCATCACACACACACACACACACACACACACACACACACGCACAAACGGACACTAAATTATCATGTGCACGCGCACATACACACTTCCTTGAAACCTCACCATGACTTTTTACATGGCATGTTTGCATGGATGTAGCCATGTAAGTTATGTGTTAGTATTTCAACGATTATGTCCAGAACGATATTACCCAGCAAAATGTTCTTCGAGGGCGGGCGACAATCTGTGCCGCCAGCCCCCTACACGGATTGTCGCCAGGCGACAATCCGTGTAGGGGGCGACAATCCGTGCCGCCAACGCCCGTCACGGATTGTCGCCCCGAGCAGGAGGCGACAATCCGTGTAGAGGCGACAATCCGTGTCGCAACACTTATCTACATTAGAATTGATTTATTTCAATGGTTAAAAGTTGAAATAATCTAATTTATATCAATTAAACAAAAAAACACAGTTTGCATTGGATTTGCACACAAAATCATGAATTCTAGTGGTTTACAGGTTGACATGCATATGCAAAACATTGCATAACTTCAGAACGGTGTACCCGGACGTCGAAAATTTGGTCTCAAAATATGCGGGAGACTTCAATGAAAAAAGTCATGAAATGACGCGGCAAAATCTTTGCGCATTGCGGAATCATGGCGCGAAACATCGAGGGGGGGGGGTCAATTTGACCCCCCAGTTAGAATAGGGTTAAATCACTCAGAGAGAGAAGTAGAAGAATTGTATTAGTATTTGAAATGGTAATGTCTGTGCACCACTAATCTATTGTAACAACAGCGACACTTTGTGGAGATTTATTAATATCCAAATACTGTGAAATGGCTGGTTTTAATGTGTAATTACATATCCTTTAAGTGGTGAAATTTCAGCTCAGTTCACTGCTTCTGCTTTTATTATATTCACCTTTTTTCCCCATGTGTCTTTCTTGCTCTTTCACTTTTTTAAATTTTATGCAAGTTATTTACAACAAGAAAACTTAATATGTAATTCAAAGTATGCATTTGTCAATTTGTGTAAATGAACAATTTGAAAAGAGATACAAATTATAAAATATAATAATATATATATATATAATTCATAGAGAGAGACAGACAGACAGACAGAAAGAAAAAAAGAGTATGAGTATATGGAGATTTTGGCATATCAGAATACAGTGCACATTTTGCAGTAGAAACCAAAAATGAATAAAGTGATGGAATCTACAGTGTATGATGTATTCATTCAATGACATTCGTACATGAATCTGATTACCCTTACATGATCAACACATCTTTTATCATAATTAAGGAGAATTATGTACAAATAGCCATGAAAATATTTCTCTGAAATCTGAGTATCCAGTTTGGAGCCAAACAAGAATCCACCTTGTATTTTGTATTAATTTTTGTATATGCTCGAATTTATTATGTTCTTGCAATGAAACACATTGTAGGAGAGTCTGACTGTCCTACTTGTATGTCAGAGTATATTTGTAATGAAGTGTTCATACTGTGGAATATTTAAAAGGCTCTTTTCTGCGGTTTAAATCGTGTAGAAAAGTGGAACCATAGCCGTTGGTCTTTATGCCATTTTACAATGATGAAGAATAGATAAAATAATGTAGCAGTTAGTGTTCTATGAGTAAATTAATGTCAGGATATATGGTGACAAGCTTGACTCTTAATGACATCATGCCATCACAACATATAGACTCCAAGCAATGTTTACCCCAAGTTGTGTTTGTGTGTGTAATTTTTGCAAATACTGTGTACCCATAGACTGACATAACTCCTTTTATATACCTCATAAGTGAGATTCGTATCACTGATTGGTCAAAAGTATATCACGTGACACGGTGTAGTCCCGTCTATCATGCCTTTGGGTTATCATATAAGTGATAGAAAGGCAAAACCTTCGTGATAGTAAGTCAAAACCCTCGTGATAGAATTCCTAAACCCTCCGCGACTTTTGTACACATAACAAGTACACCAAACTTCGCGCACGGTGTCCGCAACCCCTCCAAGGCTACGCGCATCGTATACAACACATGCACAATCATCGCACTAGCGCACAGCAGGCATATTTCAACATAATTATGGCATGATGATCGAGCGCTCCTCCGTGATTTGAAGTGAGCTGAATCAAAGATCGTACACTTTGTCTTTAGGATTTCTTAGGATCCCGAAGCAGAGACAAATCTCAGCATGTTGGAAATATCGAATTGAAACACAAGCGACAGGAAACTGGATGTACGTGTATACTATAATCTTCTGCCAAGATTTTATGCAGGAGCTCGCCGAAGGCCGAGTGACTTATTACTGTGAGTGACCGTGCGTTTTGAGTAGAATGTCTAGTCTACGAAATGCTCGAAAACCATGCAAGCGAGCGCTGTGGCCTGATTTTAGGGCTAACGTTAAGCCTAACAGTTAGATTTTACTTCGTATTTGCCTAGTATCTAGTCCTAGATCTTGGTTAAGTCTTAAACGATGAGGTATATAAAACAAATATTAACTGCTCTGTATTCGGATGGTGGTGGAAATTATCACTCCCTCGGTGCTTTTCATACCGACCCTTCCATCACCCCTCAGCTAACGCCTCGGGGTGATAGAAGGGTCGGTATGAAAAGCACCTTGGGAATGATAATTTCCACCATCATCCTCATGAACGGTCAATATTTGTATAATGTGTACCATAGAGAACCATAGTTAATTTTATGGGCATGTGTATCCGCACTTGATAGTAGAGTATATTCTATCTACAGTATAAAATGCAGGAATACATCAAGACCTATCAAAAAGGTTATCCTTCGATGAGCTGCTTTACTTATTTGACAAAGTAGAGTTTTGAAGAATTTTTGTTTATTACTCATTACATTTGAATGTTTTACTTTGGTTTGCCAAATGAGCAAGTGATCTCTTGCAAATTTCATTGAAATATGTCTTCTTTATTCAATGATTTGTAAAACATCTGGTAAGACAGGGTATATACATTATGTTTCCCTCAATATATGATCATTGTCACTGTATACATAAAGTCATTTGTGTAATGTGTTTATTTGTTCATAGAATTATAATTATACAAGTTGGCAGTCTGCACAGTAATCCAAGCGTGATGCATGGTATAATACTAGCTCTATAAATTGGATATACCTCTGGTATGATTGGCATGCATTATAGCAATGTAAATGTTCAGAGCTTGTTATACCATAAGTAAAAATGGCTTACTTTTAAGCCCTTTGTTGTCCCTGCGGAACGAGTTCGAGCAGGGGACTATGAAACGGGCTCCGTACGTGTGTGTGTCCGTGTGTCCGTCCGTCTGTCTGTGCGTCCGTGTGTGATCAAAATGTTCAATTTGCTACTTCTCTGTCATTTATGAGCCAATTTTGATTCTGTTTGCTTTATATGATAGCACTACATGGGAGCTTTGAAACTTCTACACAGAATTTCAGTTGTGACCTTTGACCTTTGACCTATACAGCGTGTCCCAGAAAAAACGAAACCGAGTTTCCTCTTAATTTTTAGTATCAAAATCATAAATTTGCTTTATGAAATGTCCATGAATGGAAAGATACGTTTCTCCTCTTTCATTTGGTGTACAACACAAAGTTTATAATCCACGCATGATGCTCTATATGATGCTCTATAACAGCAAATTTATTAGGTGAAGGCACGGATAATGTTTGTCATGTAAACAATGTCTGACTTTTTATTGCACAGTTGAAGGGTTACCGGTAATGTGCCCATGTGTGGATTTAGCCTGAGAATATACGGTAATTATTTGAAGATAAATTGATGTTTATATTAAGCAGCAGGATGATATTATTTTATTGATTTTTGTATCATTGTACAGTGATAGTATTCCTACATACACCTGTACACATGACACTGTACACATGTGAGCACATACACCCATTGTGAAGGATCCATCCCACCCCTTACATGTACAATTGTACATGGGGAGTTGGTTTTTAATAGGTCTGGTCGGATAAGGCTAACTTGGCTGCAGACTGATAGGTTGAGACAGTCATTCTTACCAAGTGTAATGATGCTCTATAACAGCAAATTTATTAGATGAAGGTGGATAATGTTTGTCATGTAAACAAGGTCTGATTTTTTATTGTACTGTTGAAGGGTTACCGGTGATGTACCCATGTGTGGATTTAGTCTGGCAATACACAGTAATTATCTGGAGATAAACTGATGTTTACATAAAGCAGCAGGATGATGATATATATATATATATTTTTTTTTTATTTTTGTACCATTGTACAGTGATAGTATTTTTACATACACCTGTACACATGACACACACGTGTGAGCACATACACCCATTGTGAAGGATTCATCCCACCCCTTACATGTACATATGGGAGTTGGTTTTCAGTAGGTCTGGTTGGATAAGGTTACCTAGGCGGCAGACTGATAGGTTGAGATGATTATTTTTACTAAGTGCAATGATGTTTTATAATAGCAAATTTAGCAGAGGAAGGTGGATAATGTTTGTCATGCAAACAATGTCTGACTCTTAAATTGTACATTTGAAGGGTAATGCGCCCATGTGTGGTTTTATTCTGGCAATATATGGCAATCATTTGGAGATAAATTGACGTTTATACAGTATAAAAGCAGCAGCACACACACACACACACACATATGTACACTGTGTGGTTTCCTAAGTGGATATTTTTTGTATTCGGATACAGGGGTGTGATAATTTGGCATTTTCCGGTGATGTATAAGTTTGGTTTGTGTGTTGTAACATGACAGGATTGGATTTCTCAGGATATTTGATTGTATATCAGTATATAGGAAAGTATATGTGTTATGTATTTCTACCCCGTGCATATTTTATACACACGCTCACATACACACACACATATACACACACATATATACACACACACGGGCACAAAACAAAACACACACATACATGTACGATGTATTTAGTTTTTCAGTGGATGACATTTACATATTGGAATATAGGGGTATAATAATCTGAACTTTTTTTTTTTTTTTAATGTAAAAGTACTGATTTGTATGTTTATAATGTACTGTATATTCAATTCTGGCAATAGTTATGGATTTTAACATACTGTGTATGTTTGTGTAAACGGTACGTGTCTTTTCTTTATTTCATTTATCAATGTATGGACATGTACACATTGTTTGTATAACATCCCTGCACATGCACGTGTACTGTGCATTTTCTTCCAATTGATGCAGACATGTGCGCACATGTTTCGGTACATGGAAACAGGAATTTGATAGGGTGTGTAAGTGTGTGTCTATGTCGTCTGTTTGGGTATGTGTATGTGGTATGTTTCTGCAGTGGGTGGATATCTGTCATCAGTGTTTTGGGTGCGCAGCCGCACACTGACGCTGTGGGTGTGGATTATATTGTGTAGGGGTATGTAGAGCCGCGGAGCTACTACAGTAGCCCTTTGGTTCAGCTGTACATTTGTGATGTGGGCGTGTATGAGGCGTGCGTAGGTGCGGGTGTGTCTGTGTGTGTGTGTGTGCGTTTGTGTGTGCTTGTGCGTGTGTGTGTGGGGGTGGGTGGGTGTGGGTTTGCGTGTATTGTTTTTGAGTGTTGGATGGGTAGGGTCACGAGCCATGCATGGTAGTTTTTGCGTGTAAATAATGATAAGTCATGTACATGTGCAGGGACCAAGTGCAATATTTTGATTATTACAATACGTGTACTTGCTGTACTTTGTTTAGTGTTATGTTACTCGTCCTTCAGTTATGTATACATATTTATTTTCCTTTACATGTGAAATTTTTAATGGAGACTGTTGCAAAGATTTTTATGCCGTAGTGCATGACAATAAACGATCTGAATCTGAATCTGAATCTGAATCTGAGTTAGAACAATAGACAGTAGTACTAGTAAATTTTAATCTGCACGAGGAAATTGTAACTTTGAGCGAGTATTTCGTACTTTTTCGCCATTCCTTTTCAATAATGAAAGTTATAACTTTAATATTCATTATTTTTCCTATCATATGACAGCTCGTGCGTAAAAAAAAAAAAAGGTTCACATATGCTAGAGAAATCTTAATTTGAAAATATGCTTTAATTTTACGCTGAAAGAGGGATAATTAAAGAAGGAGCCATTAAGATTTCCCGACTTCGCACATAACAATGGCCGTCATGCTCCGATGAATTTACACAAATGCGTGTGCATGTGTTGGGGGGGGGGGGACATAAAGAGAACAATAGAAGCAGTTTGACTGTGAATAGGATCGAAAAAACAGACGATCATGAGCTTGCCTGACCATGCAGCTGACCACAGAGCAAAGAGTGTTCATTATAACGGAGTGGTCTCGTTCTGGGAGCCTGCAAACAAGTTGCAGCAGCCTTCCATGACCGATTTCCAAATCGTGATGTTCCTGCGAAGTCAACGCTTTGGAGAAACATCAGAAAGTATCAGCATAAAGGGACAAGCCTCTATCTCAACAAGGGTGTATCTGGTCGAAGAAGGACTGTCAGGTCAGAAGAAAATGTGGCTGCAGTAAGACGTACCATGGAAGACAACCCCCAAGTTTTTATGAGGAGGAATGGGCTGGCGATATCAAGGTCTTCGTTCCATCGCATTGTTCGGCAAGATATGAGATGGTACCCCTACAGGATGCTGTGTCGGCATCAGCTCCGGCCTGGAGACCGTGCGCGTCGTCTACAGTATTCCAGATGGCTTCTTGATCACGGCGAACGATTTCTGGAAAACATCGTGATCGGCGACGAGTCCTCCTTTTTCATGAATGGCCGCGTCTGCAGTCACAACGTCCGCCAGTACGCACCTCACCATGATCCACCTGCATTCATTTATGAAAGGACTGCAAGCCGAGAGAAAGTTTCTGTGTGGTGCGGTCTCTGCGGCAACGGGGCTCTGATAGGTCCTGTTTTTTTTCAACGGCAATCTACACGGAGAAGCCTACATGCATCTGATCGACGAAGAGATAGTTCCTCGCCTTGAAAGGGAACATGCACGAGATGGAAACGGCGCCTTTCGTCGCTTGTGGTGGATACAGGATGGGGCGCCCGCCCACCGTCAACTGATCGTGAGGGAGAGATTGCATCAGCTCTTCCAAGACAGAGTCGTCGCCATGAATCATCCCATCGAATGGCCTCCGCGGAGTCCTGACCTCGCCCCTTGTGACTTCTTTCTCTGGGGCTTCCTCAAGGGAAAAGTCTTCGTCACTCCTCCTCGTGACCTTGAGAATCTGACGGCCAGAATCGTCGAAGCGGTTGACGCTCTCCGACAGGACAGAGGATTGATTCGCCGCACAGTGAGAACCATGAGGTCGAGGGCGCAGACATGCCTCGAAAGAGACGGCGGTCATGTTGCATGAACTTGAACTCTCATTGACAAGCTTAATCAGTTTATTTTTGTGTTATGATCATGAAATAATGAAAAAAAAGCACGATGAAACTCAATTTAGTTCAAGTTATTTCACTTTTAATTCCAAACATAATTCATGCTTAATCAGCGAATGGTTTGAAAAATTCTTAGTGCGATCTTCCGGTTTGCTTGATTTCATTGAATGTGTTATGATTGATTACTTGTACGAGATGTTGCTTGAAATGAGTGAATGAAGTAGTGGCAACCAAATGATTGAAGTGAGAGTGACCCGCCTAAAAAAAAAAAAAAAAAAAAAAAATCAACAAAAAAAAAAACCCACACGAAATAAAACAAAACAACAACAACCAAAAAAAGAAAAACTTGCATGCAAAAATGAATAAACAAACAAGCAAACACACACGCACACACACACACACACCAAATCACACAAAAAGCTCAAAAGGACTGTCTGCACTGCACTTGTAAGAGTGAAAGTTTAGTGATAAAAAGTGGGGAACCTCATCTCTGTTTTCCCCTCCCTTTAAAAAAAAAAACAAAAAACAAACAAACGAACGTCCCGCCTTCCCCTTCAGTTATGAAGGAAGAACTGTGATTGTCTGTGAAATGTAGCGAGGAATGAAAAGACTGAAAAAAGCATGAGACTAACAAGAATATTATCAAAATGTTCGGATCATTGTAGCATTGATTTTCCATAGTCATTAGACTCCACGCAGCCTGAAAATACTCACGATATTAGTCTTTAATTATTAGTTAAATCTCAGTTTATTCCAAATACATTACAACAACAGGCATTCTGTCCCAATACAGCATTGTCTGTAATGCCCCGCCCCAAACAGCATTCACTGTAGCACGGCCACTGCGGTTGTTTTGTGTGAATTCAATCGCGCAGACGAGCCCATTGTCTAATGCGAAGTCGGGAGAGCTGAATTCTTGTTTTTCGACTATCCATGGAATCGGTAGAAATGAATCATATTTTCATGCAAATGTTTTCCGACCATGCGTTGTTCATATTTGGAGAATAAGGTCTCATATAAAAGAAGAAATTATGGATGTTCGGGTCATGAACTTTGTTTTTCGAAAACATAATTGTAAAAGTCTGAAAAATTAAAATCACCATTTCCGCGTGCAAATGAAAATTGAGTGGCACTACTGTCTATTGTTCTAACTCAGTCATGCGTGGATTATAAACTTTTTGTTGTACACCAAATGAAAGAGGAGAAACGTATCTTTCCATTCATGTACATTTCATAAAGCAAATTTATGATTTTGATACTAAAAAGTTAAGAGGAAACTCGGTTTCGTTTTTTCTGGGACACGCTGTATTGTACATTTTGCTTCAAAATGCTACTCCTTCGCCATTTCTCACCCGATTTCGATTCCGTTTGCTTTATGTGATGGCACTAGGTGAGGGCTTCAAAATTTCTACACAGAATTTTGACCTTTGACTTCTTTGACCTTTGACCTTGAGTTTTGACTTATATTGTACATTGGCTACAAAATGCTACTCCTTCGCCATTTCTAACCCGATTTCGATTCCGTTTGCTTTATGTGATGGCACTAGGTGAGGGCTTCAAAACTTCTACACAGAATTTTGACCGTTGACTTCTTTGACCTTTGACCTTCATTTTTTACTTATATTGTACATTTTGCTACATAATGCTACTCCGCCATTTCTAACCCGATTTCGATTCTGTTTGCTTTATGTGATGGCACTAGGTGAGGGTTTCAAAACTTCTACACAGAACTTTTACCTTTGACCTTGATTTTTGACCTGCATTGTACATTTTGCTACAAAATGCTACTCCTTTGCCATTTCTAACCCAATTTCACTTCCGTTTGCTTTATGTGATGGCACTAGGCGAGGGCTTCAAAACTTCTACACAGAATTTTGACCCTTGGCTTCTTTGACCTTGATTTTTCACCTATATTGTACATTGGCTACAAAATGCTACTCCTTTGCCATTTCTAACCCGATTTCGATTCCGTTTTCTTTATGTGATGGCACTAGGTGAGGGCTTCAAAACTTCTACACAGAATTTTGACCTTTGACTTCTTTGACCTTTGACCTTGATTTTTGACCTATATTGTACATTGGCTACAAAATGCTACTCCTTCGCCATTTCTAACCCGATTTTGATTCCGTTTGCTTTTTGTGATGGCACTAGGTGAGGGCTTCAAAACTTCTACACAGAATTTTGACCCTTGACTTCTTTGACCTTTGACCTTGATTTTTGACCTATATTGTACATTGGCTACAAAATGCTACTCCTTTGCCATTTCTAACCCGATTTCGATTCCGTTTTCTTTATGTGACGGCACTAGGTGAGGGCTTCAAAACTTCTACACAGAATTTTGACCTTTGACTTCTTTGACCTTTGACCTTGATTTTTGACCTATATTGTACATTGGCTACAAAATGCTACTCCTTCGCCATTTCTAACCCGATTTTGATTCCGTTTGCTTTTTGTGATGGCACTAGGTGAGGGCTTCAAAACTCTACACAGAATTTTGACCTTTGACTTCTTTGACCTTTGACCTTGATTTTTTACCGATATTGTACATTTTGCTCCTAAATGCTACTTCCGGCGGGGACATATTTTACGCACCGCGTAATTTCTACTTTTCCTTGTATGTATAGTATAATGTAATATTATGATGTGTAAAATGACAACACAATTTCATACGGTTGCATTTCATTTGTAATAAAACAAATGAAGTACATTGTTGTTTACATTGCAAAAGCACGTTTGGTAGTTGTAGATTAAATTTTCAGAGTTGAATGACGTTGAAAATATGCAGACTAAAAGTATAAGACCTTCAATCTTCAGCATTGTGTGTGTTTGTATAGTTATGAGCTGCTTCTGGATTCTTCCATATACAGGTAGTGATTCAGATTAATGTTTAAAATGATGTTTTTATCCCATTTATCAATGTTCCGAAGAAGTAGAATCTTCATACCTAAACTAAAATCTCTGCCCCTTTTGAAGTTTTTCTAGTGTATGGGAGATTGGTAGGCATAAATACCTGCCAATTGCTTTGAATTTGTGACAAATACACGTGTTTTTTTTTTCAGTTCTTTCTTCATAACATACCTTTGTTAGAATGAACATGCTGAAATGCACATGGAATGTATTAGTTACCTGCATATCATTGTTATGTTATCATTGAATATTGTATTACTTACCTACCAGATGCTTTTGATGGGCTCATTCAATTCTTTTGAATCTAGGTACTTAATTTCTGAATGATTGTTTACTGTGTACATAAAGAGATTAATATTCCCACACATATTTTACACAATCAAGTTGTCGATGCCTTGTTTAAATGATGACTTCATACTCGCCTTTTACCAATGCTTTTGATTTGTCAAAAAGGGGATTGTGCTATCCCCTTTTCCATGTAAATTTTGAACGTTCATACTTGTATCGTTTTTACTTTGTTGATGCAGCTGGCATTAAATGTAAGATATTGACTTATAAACCTATAAATGGATTGAAGTGAACTGTATCAGTTATTTATACTTTTGACTCAGTGTTCACATTTTACAGTATTTGTATTTATCTTTGTTTTGTACTGAGTGGAATATACACGTATACATTATTCTTCCCTATAAATATAAATTTACATTAAATGGAAACTCCAGTTCCCGTAATGTTTCCATTTGTTATTGAATACAGCAGTTTTCTACTTTATTGTTTTTTATCTGTAGCATTCAAAGTTTTTTAATTTTCTGTAAATTTTTAGACGTGGAGAATTAAACTATTTCTTATACATGTTTATGTTTCTTGAGTTCACTAGCACTTATCACATAATCACTTCTGTTTCTTCTTCTGGTTAAGTACTGTGACGAAAGATAAGCAGGATTATTGTGTATTTTGTACGTACAATTCTGGAAGCTTTCAAATTGCCATCGATACTGTACTTTTTAATCGCAAATGTGATTTGTTTGTATCTTTCTTTTTCCTGTTTATAAGTGTAATGTTGTAATGCATGTCTGTGATATTTTTTTTTTTTGATTTGTGAAAGTTGATACAATTTAAAATGATGACTTGTTATGTACACTTACTAGGTGCTTTCAGGTTTTCTACAAATACATACAGCTGTTCCTGCTAGGAAATGAATCTAAGACTGTGAGAGCATTGCTTCTGCTGCAAAGTTGCTGTCATTATCCTTGAAAATTAAGATTGTGGTCTATTCTATTTGATGTCAGGTTATTTAGTGTTTGTGAGTTGTTTGTAAATCCATTCATCTGTTCACGTTATCTGTCTGTACAAGCTTTGCGTGGATATTTGCTAGAAACCCACTGTGCAGTAATTTGCTTCATACTACCCAGAATCCTAATTTACATTCTACGTATATAAGAGACCTAGATTATATCAACAATTTTGCAGTAAAACAACACGGTTTCAAAATAGAGAATATGCAATTAAGCCACTTAACACACACACACATATATATATATATATATATATATATATATATATATATATAACAAATTAGGAATTATACTTATTTTCAGTCCTCACACAAAATCAGTGGCAAGATAGGATTATCATGGAAACTCCAAACATTCCAATGACAAGTGATTCTGTATGGATTCATTCAATGGTTTATCTATTATTTGAAAAACTGACTTGGCTGCGTTACTCCTCACTGGACCCATTATTTTCAATTTCTCTTGGAAGAAGCTTGATAGTGAGGTACAAAATTGAGCCAAAGTTGGGTTCTTACATGCATCAGTGTAAATAAAGATTTATTACATGCTTATTTATGATTTAATATTAATATCCTTTTTGCATCAATGTAAAGTAGATGCTAGTGATGTAGTTCTTCCAAATGGCCTATTGTGATAGCTATATGAATGGTAATTAGTTCTTGTGATGTCCAAACTAATCTAGCCACTTTACAGTACATTGATCTTGCCCATCTGTAGTGATTTTCCATAGTACAAGTGTTTTAATGGAACATTGGATTCATGTGAAGTGACTTCATTTACATATTACTTGGTTTTTTATCACAATGGTAATTACACAAAATAGTGCAGGTATATTTCTCGGCACTGATTTTTACTTCAAGAGTTTACACTGATATATAAGCTCAAACTTGGTATACATGGAGATCATCATGTAATGAATAGTTTATTATGAAGTTTGATTGTTTAGAAATATTTTGTTCATTTTCAGTAAACTTAGATGGCTAACCAGGATCGTCATGTAATTCTAAAGATTCATGATTTTAAATTTCCGGATGAAAGGATGAACATTTTATTAACATCATCCATACGTAAGTAGGAATATTATGATTCCTATTTTAATTACACTAAACAACATTGTGAATGACCAGAACTATTTCTTTGATACTGCACCATTGTCAAACAAGGTCTTATTATGCAAGATGAACTACGTCAAATGGCCACTGTCAGTGCCCGTTATTATCATAGTATTAGCGATGTAGAAATTAGACTGTCATTTGATGTTAAATTATATCTATTCACAAATGGAATGAGACAAGAATAGCATGCTTGTCAGCAATGTATGCTAAAGATGTTGTATAGTTTCCAACTGGAATTGTTTTCTTCACACTCACGTGTGACCAGTACTAGACTTAGCAAGTACATTTCATCAGTGTAAATACATGACATGTAGGAACATTAAAACATTATTTGCATATTGCATTATAAAAAACACCATGTTCACAGGACCATAAGTAGTACTTCTGGAGAGCATTCCCCAATCTTATCGCCAACAGCCTGAATGGGTCAAAGGTCAGGATTTGGACAGGAAGTACATTGTATGTACAGTATGAGCTGCTCTCATTTTGAATATTTTATTGGGGAGATCAGTATCAAGACTACAAATATCAGTGACATCATTGTTAAGAACTTCAAATGCTTCATATGCTATTGTGTTAGTGTAACATTTCTGTTTACATGTGGAATATTAAAATATGCAGATGTTTAAAGAGTAGGGATTAAAGTATCTACAACATAAGTCCAGCTATATACTCTGGTCTGTAGAATGATTAGTATAATATGAGGTGATTCTGTGTAAGCTGAATTACAAGAACTGTGTTGCCATGTTCACAATTATCTTTCAGTTCTTAACCTTTTGACCTGCTGATCAAACTTTTAAGTTTTTGTACATTACACCCAAATGGAAATTAAGACAACAAATAAACATGCTAAAAAAGAAAAGAATCTCCCTTCTGTGATTATGGTGGAATTCAGTGTGCATGTTCCCCAAGCTGTGAGAAAGAATGAAGTGAAATGCTGTTTAGAATGGTAAGGATTTTTTTTTTCTATTGAAAGTGTTCCAATTTCTGCATCGTAAGTGATAAAATAAAAACTACCTTTCCATCAAGTACCATAATGTAGAAATTGGAGGAAGCACTCTTAAACTGTGCTGAGTATATAATTAAGGGGATGTTAACCCATTGAGAACGAGTCCCAAGTATTGACCGATTCTGTGACGCGCTATGTGTATTTTTGGCATGGGCAGCGCCATTACTGCGGTGTCTCAGCCGACCCCCCCTTCCCACTCCCCACCCCTCTCACGCGCGCTTAATGAAAAACTGATGCATGGTTGTTTTAGCCAATGGGCGTCTCGTACTGAGTGCGCGAATGCTTGCTTAGTGCGCGAACCTTTGTTACAAGTGCGCGATAAACATGTTGCCCTGGGGGTGGGGGAGAGCAGGGGGGGGGGGGTCGGCTGAGACACCGCAATTTGAGCTAATGGCTGCGCCCAGTGCCATAAAATGTCTGCTGCCCTCAACGAACCCGAATCGGTCAATACTCCAGCAAGTGTCTATGGGAAATGCGTATTGTAGCAAAATCAGCCCGTCCTCAAGCCCTCTTGCTGATTTGCCATAATACCAGGAAAGTAGGCTGTAAAAAGCAATTGAATACACCTGTAGTGATATAAATGTCTCTTTAGATGTGTTTGACGCACAGTGAGGAGCATGCTATTGTAGAAGAATGTTTGTGTTGATGTTTTGAATATGTGAAAGGTGTGCATGTGTGCAGTATGTGTTCCTGGATATGTGTGGGTGTGTGTTTCCATTTAGTATTCTTCTTATGTTTTGTTAGTATGATTTACCAATGTACAGTAGAAGGGCAAATTATTTGAATAGGGCCCCATTTTTTCTCTCTCTCTTCTTTCGTTCTTTAAAACAACAACAACAACAACAACAGTAGAAGGTGTGTGGATGCGATGAGACGTCTATGAACTGTATATGACAAAGACTATAGACCGTAGTATTATTTTGCTGTTGGATAATCAGTAGGCCTACAGCATGGGAAGCTTTTGGTGAGTGAATGGGATGGTGCCCATCTAAAAAAAAAAAAGTGATTTATGAGCATCTCTTCTATGAACAGCAGCAAATATGGTTGTGTAAAGAATGTAGATTTCAAGTCACAAGAACCAAAAAATTGTGTTGAGATTACTTGTACATTATACATCATGGATTGTTCAATCAGACTAAATTGTGGGAAAATAACATATACAATGATAAACTGATGAAGAACTCTCATAAACTATGAGGTATTGTGGTATTCACAGTAGGCCCCTATTCAGTGCTGTGTGTCAGACTTCTTCACTCATTCTACATACCTTTTGCTGCCTCTGGCATTCCTGGCAAAAAGGGACCAACATACAGGATGCATGTACATGTAGCTAGAGAAGTTCTGGAAATCTGTGCCCCGTTTCATAAAGCTTGTTACCAGTGACAACTTGTCATAGATGTGACAAGCTACTGAAATCCTTGCATCTAATTGGCTGAGAGCAAATTGTCATAGAAATGTGGCAGTTGTCACTTATAACAAGTTTTATGAAACGGGCCCCAGGTGTTCCATGGTATACAGCCCTTGTGAATATAATCTCAAAGCAGAATATACCATGATCTCTGTACACCATCTATATTCTTTTAATATGGGCTAATACAGCAGGAAATGGCATTCCATTTTTTATGATGGTTATCGCCATTTGTCCTAAGCTCGGTAAGTAATCTGGACTGTATAGTGGCAAGATGAGCCAAGAGAACATGCTGACACATCTGGATGTAAAACATTGAACAGAAAAAAAAAAGGAGAAGTGGGTGATCTGTGTTTTACTAGAACAATCGACTAATTGTACTTTACTGTCACTTGGAACGACACAGGGCCCTTTGTTATCAATGTTGCAATAGTAACCGCATACTGTTTTTCGATTGTTTATTTTTCATACCTCTGCCAAGAAGTTCGCCAGAGGCATTATGTTTTCAGGTTGTCTGTCCGTCCATCCTTCCTTCTGTCTGTTCTCAAGTTGTCCTTCTGACCATCCCTCTCTCCAGACAGCATAACTTTAGAACCATTTGCAAATAAAATTTGGCATGTTATGTGTATGTCTGAGTGGTCAAAGTTGTGCCTATCAACTTTTGGTCCCATATGCTCAATGTCATGTTCTTAGAAATTCAATCTTTCCCCTATATGCAATGCCGGAAGGTATATTACCAGAAGATTCTTTAGGGGAAGTTTTGGGCCATGGGGTTAGAGGTCAAAGGTTAAGTTATAAAAAACTCAGAAATGGCTCAATGTATCTTTATGAAACTCAGTACATGTACATATGCATGTACTACCTGACAGTGATTCTCTTGGGACTCTTTGGGTCATGGGGTCAAAGATCAAGGGTAAATTCTCAACATTTTACTATTTCCCCCATATTATGCAATGGCTAAAGTTATTTTCTTGAAACTTAGTGTATACAATCATGTACTGCCAAATAAAGATTCTCCAGGGAAAGCTTTTGGCCATTGGGTCAAAGGTCATTGGTCATTGACAAGTAGGGCCTAAAAATGCTAACATTTGACTTTTTTCTCCAGGTTTCAAAAATGGCTAAATGAAGGTATCATGGAAATGGGTACATCTGCATTTACTGCTTGAGAGTGATTCTCTTGGCATTTGGGGATCATTGAGTCAAAGGTCAAGGCTCAGGTGAAATGCCAGAAGTCTACTATCTAATGCTGAAATTACACTTTTATCCATGTATATCTTGGTGATTACTCAAATGCACTACTGCACAATGATTCTTCAGGGAAAGTTTCTGGTCATGGGGTCAAAGGTCAAGTGAAAATGTAAAATGTCACAGTATTTCCTATGTTTTGAAAATAGCTCAAAATATCGTATGGGTGTTACCAGTTAGCAATCATATGGAGAATTGTTGAAAATGGGGCCAAAGGGTAAAGGTCATGTAAAAATGCTCATATTCTCGAATACCTGCTCTCTCAGAATGCAGCCATCCGTCCCAACGGAACCTAGTTCAAGAAAATTAAACAATCACACATATGTGACAAACATTTATTTTAGTTGTTGTTTTGTTTTGTTGTTTTGGTGTGGGTTTTTTTCAAAATTACCAAGTGTGTGACACTATAATTGTCTCAAACACTGTCAGACGTGCTCTAGACTTATTGTAAGAGCCATGCGTTAATGGCGGATGCATGCCAGCCGCCATAGCAACACTTCTGGTTTTAATTTGAACCTGTATTCTTGATCGTGTATGTAATGTGGGTGCAGATCCCGCAGAAATGAGGGACGCTGTTTGTACAAAATCCTGGCATGTCACGCTGCCATGATCACTGTAAATACCTGCTTTGGTGTCGATCTTGATTTGAGTCTTTTGTCATAGTCGTGTTGAGCAATTTTCTAATACAATATCTATCCAGTCTGCCTTGTGATCATTGGACTGTGATGTTGATTTCAGAAATTTATTGCAGGAAGTGATAAAAGCTTATTGTATTTTTTTCCGATTTTTTGTATATTTTCTAACATTGTACGGCACGAGGTACAATTGCACTGACGATGCACTGACTTTAAGCAGGCAGTTAGCATAGAATGTTGGAATTGCATGTGTAATTATTCAATAACTACACCATCATAACTTGGTTCTTGCATCCCCACATCAGCTTGTCAGTCGTCATAATGGTCAAGGCCACCCACAGCTCTTCCTATTCGAAAATTGATTATATTAATTGTTCTAATTTAGAATTTTTTTTTGAATGCCCATTTTCATTCCCTCCTCACTGTTGTGTTTTTTTTTTCTGTTTATTGTTACTATCATCTTTACATTAACATTTAACATTGTTAACACTATTGTTTATTTCTGTTGTCATTATACTTCAGGAAGTCGATACGATTGAAACATTCTGAATGAATCCTAAATGATAAATTGAATAGGTTTTGTCCAACCATGGGGGTTGGAGTGCTTTTTTTAAGGGCCCCTTAATATACCATGACCGAGAAAGCGGGAGGGGGCACGGGGGACTACATAGTGGATTTCTACGCATCTTGTTTGACCCCTTGATCCCACTCACTAATTATTGTTGCTATAGTTTTTAACCTCTCCTCAGTACCCATCACCATTTTGTTGTTCCTGATTTTATGTCACGTTGCCTCCCCACACCACATTTTTCTTCACAGGTGGCCTAACCATCAGGTCATTACTAACGGTATATCATAGCCAATCATTATTATGTACATATTGATTATAATCTCTCCACTCTTATATCCACCTTTTATACCTGATTGGCTCTCTGCTTTTCAAACAATGCCTACCTCTTCTGTTTCTTTTTTTGTCTGTGTCCCCTGACTGTGCATGTCATGTGGTTTGTGGTCCATTACTTTTATAGGTGTGCGTTTGCTTTTCATATTTGGTATTATTAGCCTCTAAAAAAAAAAAAAAAAAAAAGAAATCTGCTGGCATCAAAAGTTCACCCTATTCATTTTCGGGTTTTTTTTCCTACATACTCACTGTTGTTGGATAAGAGATTTTCTGCAGCTTTGCCCTTACAGATATTTTACCTTTTCCCATGTCTCGACCGTCGACGCAATGTGGTGTTTGCTTGCTGCAGCTGGTACGAGAGAACTCTAAGATCGGTTTAAAAGGATGTACTGTTTTGGTGGAAAATATCATGGTAAGCAGGGACCTGGTCCATGAATTGGCACAATGTGAACATGTCTCCTACTTGTGTTTTTATTACGCTGCAGGTCTCGCAGGATAAAAAAAAAAAAAGAACATTATTTTTAAGAAATTTTCACCTGTCACGCAACCATGATCATTTTTAATTCTGCCATGTATACGCGTTGACTATCTTCGCCATTATTGTCCTACTGAACAATATTGTCTAAGACCCCGTTTACAGTGCGAGGCTCGGCCGCGGCTCGGCCCAGCCCCGCTTCAGTGTAAACGCGCAAAAGGCCAAATGCGAGGCCAAAATTGGCCTCGCATTTGGCCTCGCTCTGGAGGTGGTCTCGGCCTTTTCTCAGTGTAAACGTAAACTGGGCCAAATGCGCGGCCAAGGCTTCCAAACCCTCTGCCTGTACTTTTTCGCTGTTCAGGATATCAACCCCCTCAACGTCGAAAATTAGTATAGTTTAAGGTGGTTTTGTCCTGCAAAGGATTTTTTCCTTCGGCAAAGGCCTTTGCCCGAACGGTGACTTCGTCGCCACGGAATTCGTTTGGCAAAGGGTCTGAAAACCAGACAATACCAAATTGCATTTGTTTACAAGCAGAGCGCCACTACGACAACATATTGAAAGGTTTGAATCAAAAGCGCGGCCGAGCCCGGCAGTGTAAACGGACAAAATTGCGGGGCCCGGCCTCGCAATTGAGGCTGGGCTCGGCCGCGGCTCGGCCGCGGTTCGGCCCAGCCCCGCACTGTAAACGGGGTCTAATTCGTGTGCGCATGATATCTTCTGATCATAACAATATCAACTTCAGAAATTTAGTGCAGAAAGGTAGAAACAGTTTATATAATATGTTGTAGACATTTCTTTCTGATATTTCATGACTAAGAAAGAGAGGTAGGAGCAGTGCCGTATAATACGGCACTGGGAAGGAGGCAGTGATGATGATGATAAGTAGATGGCTATCACAGGACGTTGGGACGGTAGGCTATAGGCCCTAACAACACTCAATTCAATGAGTGAAATTTGATAAGTTCTTGAGAGTTTCTTGGTTGATTTCAAGCAACAATGCAATACTTTCGATCTTAACTTTTAACGATGTTTGTTTTGTATTGAAATTCATATTGAATACTGTTCAACTTAAAGTTGGAATATCGGTGCGATGGAGCGGAGCGACCAAGCGGGGTAGGAAGACTGCATTTTCAGACCTGAAATCCATCGATCTGGTGCACAATGTTGGTGAAATTTTGAATTTTTTCCATCAATAAAAGTAAGAAGGATAAAAACTGCTGTATCACAGATAACTGAATGACTATACCGTGTATCTCAAAATATCTGACAAGTCAATATTATATCCGACAAGTTTTGAGAAATTCTTTAGTCTGATTGGCTGATTTCTCTGAACTTGTCGGATATTATTGACTTGTCGGACATTTTATCCGACAAGTTCCCTCATGAAATGCCCCCCTGATGCACACTTTTGTGGAATATTAGAAAAAGTGTCAATTCCCAAAGTGTGCAGAGTCAACAGCAATCGATAGGAACCGAGCGGGGGTAAGATGAATTAAATAAGAATGAGTTAATGTTTAACTTTATCAGAATTGAAGTGATAGATCCGATGCACACTTTAGATGAAACATTTGGAAATCTGTCAATCTAAATGGGGAATAAGTCTATACGAAAAGGACCAAACAATTAAGCAAAAGGTATAATCACAAGCAAAAGGTTGTACCTATGGATCTAAACAATTGCTTGACCTAAATCTTTTACTAGACGAGCTTGTGCTTGTGCTTGTTCTTGAAACAATAGCTTACAAACAATACTATATTGCTAGTTTTTATGCATTCCTCCCAATTATTTGAAAAATTGTCGTCCATGGGTCTAAAAGGGCAAAGGTCAAGTGAAAATGCTCAAATTTCCGAATAACTTGCTCTCTTAAAGAATTCAGCCATCCGTCCAAATGAAACCAGGTTTAAGGAAAGTGAACACTCGCACATTCTTTGTGACTTTGTAAACATTTTATTTCAGTTTTTGTTAGGTTTTTTTTTTCGTAATGTGTGACACTAACAACTCACATTGTCAGACGTGCTCTAGACCTATTGTGAGTACCATGCGTCATGGTGGAGGCCATACCAGTCGCCGTTGCGACACTTCAGTTTTAATTTAAACCTGTTTCGTGTTTGTACCTGTAATGTGGGTGCAGGTCCCTCAGAAATGAGGAACGCTGTTTGTACAAAATCCTGGCATTTCACACTTCCATGATCACTGTGAATAGATGCTTTGGTGCCGATCTTGATTTGATTCTCTCATTGTGTCGAGCGATTTTCTAACATAATATCCATCCAGTTTGGCTTCTGATCATTGAATTGTGATGTGGAATGCCGATTTCAGCAATGTCATGCAGGAAGGTACAAAATGCTTATTGTATTTTTCTGGAGACATATATCTCTGATATTGTAGGGTGGCACATCCAATTACCGGACGCTTTCTTTCGTGGCTTTGAATTCCGTACTCAGAGGATGAAATTTGGGCTAAAAATAACATCACTTATTCACAGACTCCTGGAAATTACGAATTCAGCCAACTGATGTCAATTGTTCACTCCAGTTTTTAGAAAATATGCTTCAAACATAACCCTCTACAAAAGTTGTCTTTTTGCGCGGTGCAAAATCGCATTGTATTACCGGACACGATTTTCGCAATGAAATAATCGACATCTTTCGAACCTAATCCTTGCACAAGAATCACAATTTATCCCACAAATCATCGTACACATTATCACTGAGCGGATGACAAAGAAAAAATTGGCAAATGAGGATAAAATTTCGTATTTTACGGTAAAATGTCTGTCTTGAACATTTCGAACAGTTCACAGAATAAAACCTTATGAAAAAATCGACAACTGGTTAGACTCTACTTCTAGTTTACATGCTTTGTCTATGGGAGCTGCACGCGCAGGTGATGAGTTGCGGGCCCCTTAGCGCACAACTATTCCGCATCGTTCGCGTTTGAGGACGATAGCTACAAATTTCCGATATCGATCAGTGAACTTTTGGTTCTATTGGAATCTTCAACATTTTTCCTGTATGTGAGTGGGATTTCATAGAATTTCAGTCGCGAAATGTGATTCAAACATGCATAAATATTAGCTATCTCGAGGTGCGGGTCACTCAACTATAAATTTGAGGTAAAATGTGAATTTTTTCGTGTTTTTACATTTTCATGTGGCGTTTTTTGCGATTTCGGTCCACACAAAGTTCTGTGAGGCTAATCTACGAAGTCTCGCGCGTACAGAATGTCATTAGTACGCAAAAATGTGCGTGTCCGGTAATACCATGCGTCCGGTAATACCATGCTTGCCCCTACTATTACCCCTTTCAGGCAATCGTGGATGCGGATAATAGGAGCAATAAGTCGTAAAATTTTGATTACATGAACGGGAGAGGAGTAAAAAAGTGCGCATTATTTTAATGCTGCTATTATCCGCATTATTGCAGCATGAGGAGTTGATCGAGAATACATGAACGCGTTTTACGACTTATGCGCACTAACATTCCACCGTTCGGTCAAAGGTCACTCGATTTCCCGCACAACCGCTGATTGCTGAGCTTGAGCGAGAGCTGTGCATACACGTGAATATAAATCACCGGAAACATTACGTCATTATAGAGGCGTGCGCAGTAACCATGACAATAATACTCCCGTCTTTCGCACCGTTATATGAACGGGCGCTCGTAAAAGTAGTGCGCACTTCATGGGATAAATGAACGCGATTTTGATTACTTCATCCGCATTATTTGGATGCGGATAATTGAACCGCGAATACCTGAAAGGGGTATTATGAATAGCCGGGTTCACACATACACCAGTTAGCGGGATACAAATCTCGAGATTTGCGTCGCGATCGTCATCCCGAGTTTTTTGTACGTGTGGACAGAAAAAAACCCGAAAATTAGCGGGATAAGGATCGCGATGCTAATCCCAAGAAATCTTACGCTGGTTCATCAATTAGCGGGATGATTGGCCCCGTGCTGGTACGTGTGAACGGTCGGGATTAGAATCTCGAGTTTTTATATCCCATCATGCAATGCGCACATCACGAACAGCGAGGCCTCTGCGAAGAGGTCCTTCACCTCTTTGACGCACCAAAACAACAGCGCGCGAACCACACCACTGACGCGTAAAAGACAATGGACAAAGGAAAGTGCGCACAGGCAGTAATAGAGAAGGGCGCTGTGTGACCCAGTTTGCAGGCTTTGCTGTTTTCTCTATCGGCAATTAGCGGGATAATTTGGTACCTGTGGACGCTCGCCAAATTAACGGGATACCGATCACGATCGCTATCCCAATAATTTGGTACGTGTGGACGCTCGCAAAAAAAACTCGAGATGTGGATCGCGATCGTCATCCCGCTATTTTGTACGTGTGAACCCGGCTAATGAGATAAAATTGAAAAGGGCACGGCATGCACCGACGATAGTGCAGATAGTTAGCAGAGAATGTTGTCACTGTGTATATTTATATTCAATAACTACACATAACTACAGTAGGTTCTTGGGTACCCCCACATGAGCTTGTCAGTCGTCAGAATAGTCCAGGGGCCCGTTGCATAAAAGTTACTATTTATGGTAACTTTGCCATCCAATGGTAACTACCATGGCAACAATATTCAACAGCCAATTGAAATCAAGAATTTCATGGAAGTTACCATTGAATGGCAATAAGTTACCATAATCAATTGATAATAGTATGGTAGGGGTCCAACCCACCGACCGGGTCCATAACGACCGGCCGCGCATTATAATGGCATTGCGCGTACAGAAAGAAAATGTACGCATGGGACTACGCGCAACGGTGTTCGATTCTTCACTGGGCTACGCTACCGAGTAAAATGTGGCGAAAACAACTAAGTATTCCCTCTAAATTACCGAAATTTAGCAAAATCGAATAAGGTTTATCGTGTAACTACATATAACTAGGCCTACCTTTGCTGACTCGTTGTTAGATGTAGAGGCGTATCCTTCCGTAATAAATTTGACGATTTTGACCGCAAAATTGTCACCGCCGCTTGTACGATCGTGCACAGTACGTTACACATACACATGACATAAACATTTTGTCGCCCGCTTGCGCTACGACCGTACGAGTTGATGCAGAAACGAGAAATGAATACCGTGAAAAAACAAACCGACTCATCTAATTTATTTCAATTACGATGAAAAGTTTCCTAATGAAAATCAAGTCAAATTCATCAAACAGTCCTTCAAAAGTAATATCGAAGGATTCAAAATATATTCAAATATTATTGGGGAAAAAATTACGACTAGAAAAAAACAGCAGCTTGTCGAAAAAACGCGTTTAAGTACGCTTTATACGTATTGTCAATAGAGGGCGGGGTGGTCGGTCGATATGAGCCGGGCAACTGAGTGCGGAAAAAATGACACCCCACGCGTTCGAAGCCGCCATCTAGAGCGCGTACCTCAGATCGCATTTTCAGTGCGCGCTTGTGAATCCGGAGTATTTTCTCCACACGTGAGTAAAATTTCAGGCAAATTGTGAGATTTTTCACGTTTCTATTGATAGAAAAACGTTAGGTGTCCGATATTATGGACACCCAACCATACCGGTTTTCGACACTTTAGCACATTTCCTTGTTTACCATCAATACTGAACCGTTTTACCTAGGAATTTCGATATCAAGTTGAGCTACAAAGGCCAATAATCATATGCCTTGAACGAATTCCCATTTGAATGCACATGTGTTCAATTTTTAAGCGATTTCCGTCACGCCGTCGCTGGCATCAGATTTTGACACCCGCAGCATCATTTTTCGACACAATCACAGCGCGCATCACACATAAATCACACGGCGCGTACAGTACGCGTACACTGCATTGTGGACGCAAACAAGCAATCATACCAGCGCAAGAACTTGTTGTTTCCTCTACAGTATAACGTGTCTTTGGAATCGGGAATGTCGAAATCTGGTGCCACATTCTCAAAGCCAACTCTTTCTACAAGTTTGCTCATTTATCACGAATTCAGCCATGAAATTACTAAATACGATTATGAAATCAAACATCAGGATTTGGCAAACAAACTGATACTAAAGTAAGATAACCGGCATGGGTGAATTTCATTTTACGGCGATGTATACAAAATGCGTCATATTGTTTTGAACCCCTAAAAATGGCTGACATCAACATTTCTGCTGACACTGTGTTGCTTTTCTCCTAAACATTCGGTTACAGCTCGCTATTCCGAAGGTTCGTTATTCCGAAGGCTCTTTATTCCTAAGATTCGTTATTCCGAAGGTTCATTGTTCCGCATTTCATTTTCGGATTAACCGATCTTCGGAATAACGAACCTTCGGAATAACGCCACAAATTTTCGGATTAACGAACCCCTTCTTATTTTCGGATTAACGAACCTCTAGCAAGGGCGCCGGAAGCGGGGGGGGGGGGGGGCAGGGGTGGCACTTGCCCCCCCCCCCCCCCCCCAAACAAAATGTTGGGGGGCAAAACGAGTTTTTGCCCCCCCAAAGTGCCCCCTGTAACAAATAATTAATCACTGATTTAAAGACCAAAATGAACAATAAAGGCATATTTCTTGTCTAAATGTAGTAATTTCATAACTGAAAATGCAAAAATTTTCGCCCCTAACGGGGCGAAAATTATAATACACTAACAACATACAGTATTGTATCTATATACACTAATAGGAACATATGAGTAAATTTAGTGCATAGATGGTAGCCTCGTGTCCTCGAGTGTGCCCGCTGAAACATACCTTTAGTAAACCTTACATTTTTCATTTTCTTCTTTGTTTTCTAGCAGTATAAGAATATTTTTCATTGTTCGAACGATGCGATCACGTTTAAGCTTTTAATGAGTACATTTCAGATAAATTGCAAAGTGAAAGTGGCTCGCTCGTTCTGCCCGTACTTATAGTAAAATGAAAAGTTTTCATAAGTTATTATCATAGTCCTTCGCAGTGATTTCTTTTACTATGTTTAATTCCTCAGAAATTTGATTTAAAATGCTCTATAAAAGCGACTTTTATACTCTGTTTTTACAAAAAGTCCCTACCGTGGGAGGGGGTATCCTCCTCCCACACCCTCCCCCGCTCGGTCGCTTCGCTCCCTCGACGAGGATCTCACACCATCACATAATGTACCCCCGTATGTTAAGATCATAGTCCTTCCAACTGATTTTTTTTCAATATGTTAATTCCCTAGAAATTTGCTTTTAAATGTTCTACAAACGCGACTTTTATACAAGTGTACTCTGTTTTCACAAAAAGTCCCTACCGTGGGAGGGGGTATCCCCCCTCCCACACCCTCCCCCCGCTCGGTCGCTTCGCTCTCTCGCCGAGGATCTCGCACCATCACATTATTAATGTACTCCCGTATGTTATGATCATAGTCCTTCCAACTGATTTTTTCAATATGTCAATTCCCTAGAAATTTACTTTAAATTCTCTATAAACGCGACTTTTATACTCTGTTTTTACAAAAAGTCCCTACCGTGGGAGGGGGTATCCCCCCTCCCACAACCTCTCCCCGCTCGGTCGCTTCGCTCCCTCGCCGAGGATCTCACACCATCACATTATTATGTACTCCCGTATGAATCATAGTCTTTCGCATTGATTATTTTTCACTATGTTTAATTCCTTAGAAATTTGCTTTTTAATGGTCTATAAACGCGACTTTTGTACCCTGTTTTACAAAAGCTCCCTACAGTGGGGGGGGGGGGGGAAATCCCCCTCCTCCCACACCCTCCCCCGCTCGGTCGCTTCGCTCCCTCGACGAGGATCTCACACCATCACATAATATACCCCCGTATGTTAAGATCATAGTCCTTCCAACTGATTTTTTTTCAATATGTTAATTCCCTAGAAATTTGCTTTTAAATGTTCTACAAACGCGACTTTTATACAAGTGTACTCTGTTTTTACAAAAAGTCCCTACCGTGGGAGGGGGTATCCCCCCTCCCACACCCTCTCCCCGCTCGGTCGCTTCGCTCCCTCGCCGAGGATCTCACACCATCACATTATTATGTACTCCCGTATGAATCATAGTCCTTCGCATTGATTATTTTTCACTATGTTTAATTCCTTAGAAATTTGCTTTTTAATGGTCTATAAACGCGACTTTTGTACCCTGTTTTACAAAAGCTCCCTACAGTGGGGGGGGGGGGGGGAAATCCCCCTTTCCACACCCCCCCCCCCCCCCGCTTGCTCGCTCCGCTCCCGCGCCGAGGATCTCACATCGCACATAAATGTGCCCCCGTTGACATTTTGCCCCCCCCCCCCACCCCAAAACCAGAAGTGTTCCGGCGCGCTTGTCCTCTAGGTATAGGGAATTTGCGTGTTTCGGATTAACGACCCTTCGGAACAACGAACCTTCGGAATAGCGAACCTTCGGAATAACGAACAGCACCCAAATATTCTACCGTCGGATTATGATGACAAGTGACAAACGGTGTTTATATAAGACTAGAAATGTGATTGATAACTTGTTTGATTGTTGAAGTCAGACGTTTGTATTGAGTATAAAATTTAATAAGAATTATCTGCTGGGTGTCGAAATCTGGGTCCTGTCGAAAACTGGTGCACTGACGGTAGGTTTTGTCTATCCTGGGGGTTGGAGTGCTTTTCAACCTCCCTGAGGCCCCTAAATTTACAATGAACGAGGAATGAAGAGGGGGTACTAGGGACTGCATATGAGGATTTCTATTTATCCTGTTTGACCCTCTCCCCCTTGTTAATTTTTAAAGTTGCTAGTTTTTAACCTCTTTTAAAGGTACTAGCCCACAATTTGCAAACCCACGAAAATCAAAACTGCATAAAACAGGTCCAATATGACTTTAACTTATAACAGTAACATACCTCACCTGTTGCTCTTTGTCCATACCATTCGATAAAAGAGAGAAAATCATCGTTTTAAAATCAATTTTCAAACCGGGTCAACCCAACCCAAAATCGAATTACGAGCGCGGGCTAGCTACGTACATGTAACTTACACATGTATCGCGTGCATGTAGTACGTACGTGGACCGGAGCTAGCGAGCGTTATACGCATGCATACGGTGCATTTTCATTCATTTTTATGAAAGTAATGGACTAATTGGAACGAAATTTTGCACACGTGTTACTGCAATCATACCCAAACTCCATGCTAACTATGAGACCAATTGCTGCAGGTTTACAAATGTGGGCTAATACCTTTAATACTCGTCATCATTCTGTTGTTCCTGATCTTATGTATTTGATGTTACCTCCCCACACCACCTTTTTCTTCATCAGTGACGGTATATCACAGCCATCATTTGTATTCATATTGACTTTTTGTTTCCCCCTGACCGTGCAGGCTTGTGCCGAAAGGGTGGGTTGGGTGGTGGCGCGTCGCGTTAATGGGAACCCCACCCTTCGTCCAAAGCCCCCCCCCCCCACGGTTTTGCCGAAAGGGTGCGTTGGTACTTTTTCTCATGTAATATTAAAAGACGAGTTTTGAATTTATATTTAACCTTCAAACAACCATTTCAAAGAGGCTATCGTCCGGATCGGTTTACACTCTATTACCACTTGGTCTACAGCCAGTTGGTCTAATAGACTGTTTAATATCAGTTGGTCTAATAACCAGTTGGTCTAGTCATCATTTCTCCCAGTTACTGTTTGGTCTAATTGTTATTGTTATTTGGTTTAATTACTATTTGGCAGGCGCGCTGGAAGCAGTTTTGGATTGGGGGGGGGGGGCAAACATTGGAGGGGGCTCAAGATTAGACCATGCATATGTTACACAATATACACATACACACACACACACACACTCACACACGCACACACACGCACACACATCTATTATATATATATATATATATATATATATATATATATATATGTATATATATATATATATAATATATATCTATATATATATATTTAAAGTGGCGTACGGTGGGTCGAAACATGGGGGTAACCATAAAGTAATTTTGACGGTCTGTATGCTTGTGCGTGTGTGCATGAGCAATCTATGGGACTACAATACATTACGGAATGTGTGATACATTCAACAACGCAGTCATTGAGGAACATTGTAAGTTTTCCTTACATGGATTATGGAATGACGGTGTGAAACGATCGACAAATTATATACTGTCAGCAACATAAGGTGAATGGCATAACAATAAAATGCGAGCGAGCGAAGCGAGCGAGCTTGAAAATTTTGATATTCTACAGTTCCAAAACTGGAGATTTAATTGTAGCTACATAATTCGCTTTGAAATAAATGGGGGCGCATCGGGCGCAACTGCTGGCAATTATTGGCAGCAACATTAGGAGAATGGTATAACGATTCAATGCGAGCGAGCGAAGCGAGCAAGCTTGAAAATTTTGACATTCTACAGTCCCAAAACTGGGGTTTGTAGCTTTATCTTTCACTTTGGAAATTAATGGGGCGGCGCATCGGGCGCAACTGCTGGCAATTACTGGCAGCAACATCAGGAGAATGGCATAACGATTCAATGCGAGCGAGCAAAGCGAGCGAGCTTGAGAATTTTAACATTTTACAGTCCCAAAACTGCCGTTTGTAGCTATATTTTTCGCTTTGGAAATTAAGGGGGCGCACCGGGCGAAAACTGCTGGCAATTACTGGCAGCAACATAAGGAGAATGGAATAATGATTACATGCGAGCGAGTAAAGAGAGCGAGCTTGGGATTTTGACATTTTACAGTCCCCAAACTGCCGTTTGTAGCTTTATTTTTCGCTTTGGAAATTAAGGGGGCGGCGCATCGGGCGCAACTGCTGGCAATTACTGGCAGCAACATTAGGAGACTGGCATAACGATTCAATGCGAGCGAGCAAAGCGAGCGAGCTTGAGAATTTTAACATTTTACAGTCCAAAAACTCCCGTTTGTAGCTATATCTTTCGCTTTGGAAATTAAGGGGGGGGGCATCGGACGCAACTGCTGGCAATTACTGGCAGCAACATTAGGAGAGTGGCATAACAATTCAATGCGAGCGAGCGAAGCGAGCGAGCTTGACAATTTTGACAATTTACAGTCCCAAAACTCCCGTTTGTAGCTATATTTATCTTTCGTTCTGGAAATTAAGGGGTGGGGGCATTGGGCGCAACTGCTGGCAGTTACTGTCAGCAACATTAGGAGAATGGCATAACAATTCAATGCGAGCGAGCGTGAAAATTTTGACATTCTAGAGTCCAACAACTGCCGTCGTAGCTATGTTTTTCGCTTTAGAAATTAAGGGGGAGGCGCACCGGGCTCAACTGCTGAATGCGAGCGAGCGATGCGAGCGAGCATGAAAATTTTGACATTTTACAGTCCAAAACCTGCCGTTTGAAGCTATATTTTTTCTTTTATTCATATTATACATATTTATTTTATTTTGTTTGTTTATTCATTTATTTTTATTATCATTGTTATTATTATCATTTTTTTTTGAGGGGGCTTTTTGGGGGGGCAAAAATGCGTTTTGCCCCCCCCCCCCCACTTCCGGCGCCTATGCTATTTGGTCTACAGTCAATTCGTCTAATAATAGCCATTTTGTCTATTTTTGGTCTAACACCAATTTATATCATGAAATACGTATTTGGTCTATTATGAGTTGGTCTAATTCCATTTCGTCTAATCATCAAATGGTCTAAAATAAAACCAAATTTGTCCAATATAAGTTTGGTGTACACATCATTAATTTTGGTCCATTGCCCAGTTGGTCTAGCCTCTGTCTATCATCATTTAGTCCACACCCATTTAGTCTAATAACCATTGATCTTATTGTCATTTGGTCTAATAGCCAGCCTCCTGGTCTAATCAGGTACCATTTGGTCCAATCATCGTTTCGTCTATATGACCAACTGGGCTTTTTTTTTTTTTGGGGGGGGGGCCTTTTTTATTGATGTGTACACCAAATTTATATTGGACAAATTTGGTTTCATTTTAGACCATTTGATGATTAGACGAAATGGAATTTGACCAACTCATAATAGACCAAAAATAGACCAAATGGCTATTATTAAACGAATTGACTGTAGACCAAATAGTAATTAAACCAAATAACAATTAGACCAAACAGTAATTGGACGAAATGATGACTAGACTAACTGGTTATTAGACCAACTGATATTAAACAGTCTATTAGACCAACTGGCTGTAGACCAAGTGGTAATAGAGTGTAAACTGATCCGGACGATAGCCTCTTTGAAATGGTTGTTTGAAGGTTAAATATAAATTCAAAACTCGTCTTTTAATATTACACGAGAAAAAGTACCAACGCACCCTTTCGGCAAAACGGGGGGGGGGGGCTGTGGACGAAGGGCGGGGTTCCAGTCAACGCGACGCGACCCAACGCTCCCAACGCACCCTTTCGGCAAAACCGGGGGGGGGGGGGGGGCTTTGGACGAAGGGTGGTGTTCCCATTAACGCGACGCGCCACCACCCAACCCACCCTTTCGGCACAAGCCGACCGTGCATGTCTGTTGCCCATATAGGTGAGTGTTTGCTTTTCATGCTTGTTATTATTAGCCGCTGACAAACAGTCTGCTGGCATTAAAGGCATAATTTACCATTTGCAGATGAAACAAAAACCCAGCATTAATGCTTTAAAATAGTTCTAAAATGAAAAATACTGATATCTCCTTATATTTTAGGCTTTATTGCAAAATTTTTCTATGGTAGAATGTTTTGTGGTACAACAGACCAACGCATAAGCGTCAAATGTGATATCTTGAACATTTTTAAAATCACTGCTCCCAAAGTTAAACTGGACCTTTAAGGTCACCCCCCCCCCCCCGCATGTTCATTTTTTTTTTTTCTCGAAATACTCGCTATTATTTGACGAGAAGTTTAGGGGTTTTGCAGCTTCCCCCCCCCCCCCCCAAAAAAAAAAAAAAAAAATTCTTTTTCTTGCGTTTCTCTTCTCTCACGTGTCCCGATGCTAGTGGTGTTTGCTTGTTGCAGTTGGTACGAGATAACTCTGAGATCGGTTTAAAGGAGTATATTGTTTCGGTGGAAAATATCATTGTGAACAGGGACCTGGGCCCCGTTGCTAGAAACTTTGCGTTTAAACGCAACTTGCAACTGATTGTCACTGGCCAATCAAAATCATTGTTGCATGCATGTCTTCTTAATAGGGCAGACCCTGAGCCCATCAGAATGGTTGTTTCAAAATTAGCAATTATTTGCAATTGATTGCAACTTTCTTGCAACGGGGCCCTGGTCCATGAATTGCCAAGATCCAAACTTGCCCCTTGGTTGTGCCTTTGTAATACGCTGCAGGTCTCACAGGAAAGAATGACACTGTTTGCGCGAAATTTTCGCCTGTCACGCAACCATGATCATTTTCAATTCTGCCAGTATGTACATGTATGTAGCGTTGATTCTTTCGTCATTGTCATTCTGAGCAATTGTCTGATTTTTGTATACATGAGAGCTTATGATCAGAACAACGTGATATGGAATATCAACTTCAGAACTTTAGCGCAGAGAGATACAAAAAGATGGTTGTATGTTGCTGTAGACATTTCTTTCTGATATCGTAAAGAATGAGACAGAGGAGAGAGAGGTATGAGGCAGTGATAACATATAGACGGTTATGATAGAATGTCGAGGTGGTATTATAATTCAATGAGCAAAATTTAATTCTTTTTTGTTAATTTCAAGCAAGGATACAATATTTTCGATTTCAAGTATAAACGATGTTCATTCTATCATTACGGTTGATATTTGGTTAATGCCAGCTTTTTGCATGGTAGAAAGCAAGATACTTTTATGGCACCCAAAATAAATTTTGGTCATATTTTTTATTAACAGAAGGAGAGAGAGGAAAAAAAAACTAAATTTGTTCAAACGGGCAGCCCTTCCCCGCCCCGCCCCAAGATTAAAAGCCTCTCAACTAGGGAGTCTTTAAAGGATGCCACTTATTGACAAATTGCCTCATAGAATTAAATAAGTTCTGAATTCATCACGGTGTTAGTAGTAGCCATGGCAAAAGAAATCATAGGCAAACATACTAAAGCAGGATTCGAACCTGAGGTTTCCTGATCACCGGACAGGCGTCTTATCCACCGGACCAGCGAGCTGCGCAGAAAATCGTGCAGTACCCGTTGCATCCAGCACTGGCTGTCTAGTTAAAGCTCGCTGGTCAGGTGAATACATCACAGGACATGATAACGCGATTGAAAATGGTTTTGATATTTTTCACGAAGGATCAATTCATTCATTCCAGGTATGTATTCATATTTTTGATTGACAAGCATACAACGGTCTTCCACGACGTAAGCCACTCCCGCACCAGGGATGATTTGACCCCCCCCCCCCCGCCCCTTTTCGATTATAAGTCTATATAATCGACAACGTCCTCAAAGACACTTACACGTGGATATAGGCCTTACACCAAATTATAATTACTTCATCTTCAAGTATTCTGTAGTGGATCGGGGAAAGAGAAAAGAACCAGAGTGACCTGTTAATTCATATTTGATATTGTACACTGTTATCCTCAAAGGCATAATTTACCTTTTTTAAGCACTGGGCGAGACTCGAACTTGGGTCTTCCAACTGCATTCGGGAGTCTAATTATCCAGTGTGCCACAACGCCGATTACTTGGGCATTCATCTCTCTGTCATTCATTCGTTCTCTTTCTTTGAAACGAGGCAAAAACTGACTTGAAACATTTTAGAAGGCATAAACATATTTACGAAGTCTCCATTTAATGTCTTATGATAAGAAAATTAGAATTTAACTAGAAACTTGACAGATATTATTGTTGTTTGCTTCTTCTCACTGTTTCCTTGAAAAAAAAAATAATGGGCGGTACTTCAATTTAGGAACCATTTTAATTGTTATGTGTACATTTATCACAATATCCATGAAAGAAAATCGTTTGTTGTGGCGGGTTCTATACGTGCAATCACAGTCATTTTAATCATTTCAACGCTTCCGCGTACGGTAAGTATAGTGTCACGCATTTTGGTTAAGATGTTTGATGTAATATTATGTATATAGCATTACTTGTTTTTCATTGTTTTCATGATTATAGTACAAGTCTATGTAAAGGATGTCTCGGTAGCGCTATTGCAAATTACTAGTTAGCAAGCCCAATCCCAATTGCTTTGCATACAACGGAGTACTCTCTTTGGCCATCTTCTTTGTTCTTCTGACCTTCACATGTCATTCTGTGCCTCCCTCGCTCTGACTTTGCTTTCACCTTCAGTACTTTCGCTTTGTCCCTTCTCACTTGACTTTGCCTTGTCTTTCAGAACTCTTGCCTTGCTCTCCGCATTCCAACCTTGCCCTGACTGTCAGAGTCCTCGCCCTAACCCTTCGCCCTTGCCACTCACTGTCCTTCAGCCTTTTTCAGCTTGCTCCCTTTCCCTCTGACTTTCCCTGTCCTTCAGCCCTTTGTGCTTGCTTCCTATCTTGACTTTCTCCTGTCCTTGTATCCTCTCCTCGCCTATGACTTTCAGCTCTTCATCTATGCGCCCAAAGACGTCCTTCTCCTATATTCTCCGCAGCGCGATAAACGTCTTTCTCGTGACTTTCATGACTGGTCCTCTCTATCTCTCTCGAACAAGAGGAGCTTGTTTGACAGCGGTATATAAGACAGACTTTGCGCTTATCTCGAGAGAATTGACTTAGAGGAGAGTGTGTCCGCTAGGAGTGAAACCCGTGTTTGAACAGCGAGAGAGTATAACCTACGAAAGAGATAAAGAGTCAACCAGTCCAGAAACGGTCTTCAGTCTTGTTAGCTTTTCGTATTAATTAGTCTAAGTCTTTCACCGCATCGCATCCCTCATGCCTGGCGAGACATCCTCACAATCCATCCTTGTAAATGTTTTCGAGTGATTCTCCGCAATAAACTTCTTTAACCGTGATTTCTGCCTGACAACTGTAATTTTTATGTGTCCCTCGGCATCCGTCGACAATGAACTTCAACATATAGCGGGACTTTATGTTGGGACATTTACAGAATTGGAATTATATTCTGCCCTTCTTCGACAAATACAGGTCGCCGTTACAGTATTATGGTGCGTAATGTATATGATAATCATAATACAGTATGGGACTTTGTATCTTTCGGAGTTGTATGAGGTATTTTGGGTTAATGTTCAGTTTTGTCCTCTTGCTTCATATGAGCACAATATCAGAGCATGTGCAGCACGTAGGGCCACGTACGTTATATGTTTAAAACAGGAACCAATAGCCCTTAATGTTTGTGGTAGAATTAACTGCCTGAGTATAAAAAAAACAACTACTGCAACAACAAACTCGAGGTACTAGTACTGTGAATAGAAACTACAAGGTAAATGACGCGTTTGCAGATTGTGTACAGCACAATATGTTTGGCGACTATCCAAAACTGCGCAGCAACATTTGCATGCCCATGCATTGGTACAAGTGCCGAATGTCATATCATGAGCAGTCGACCAATCGTTTGGCAAGGATTAATTTTAGGTACTGTTTGTTTAGGTTGGTGACATCCATTTTCGGGCCTGTGTATTTCATAAAGACTATTTTCGCAGTGCCCTGACGGAGGCCACAGGAGACGGGCAAGATCCTCCAGCAGTCGTTGTGCTCAGCAGCATTGACATTTGGTATGTTAAATTATGATTGTATTTGACACCGTGTTTATGTGTGACTGGGGCTTTAGACTATCAAATACGAAGTATCTGTTGGAAAAATCAGCTTTTCTCACCACCATATCGAGTTTCATTTTTATGTCGCCTTCAAGAGATATCTAACCGTGTGATTACACACATGAATACATTCAAAGCAGAGCTTGCCAGAATTATTACTCAATGTTTTTCCCAATTATGATAAGTCCAAAAGAGTTTTTTTTTCACGTTGAAAATTAGTAAATTGAAATTTAAATTAAAAAAAAAAAATCTGTGCAAAGGAAAACCGACAAGGAAGATGTTGTAATGTGGTAAGTAGCGATGTGTTAGGTTTTCCGAAACAGATAAAATCCGTGTTCCCATGTTCGTTAATCCGAACATTCTTTTGTTGCGTTATTCTGAAACTTCATTATTCCGAAATATCATAAGCCCGAAAATGAATAAGGCTCGTTATTTCAGAAGTCTGTTAATCCAAAATGGAACAAAAAAAAAAAATCTTTTTTTTTTCACTTTCATTCTGGGAATAGGGGATCTTGAATAAAAAACAAACATAATTTCATTTTCGAATTAACGAACTTTTGGAGTAACGAACTGTAACCACCTGGGCCACTTAGAGGGCCTTGAAATAAGGGATTCTATACAAATCTTCTTTTTTTTTAAACTAGAAATGATTGAACTAGGTGCTAACATGAGTAGAGCCTTACATAAAGTATGAAACCGACTGTAGAGAATGTGGAGTTTCGATTTTATTCATGGCCAATCTAGCAGTACCCCCTTTTTAGGGGCCCACGGGCAAAGTGGGACCGAAAGTTTACATTTTTCATCTTCTGGAAGACTCATTCACAGTGTAAACCAAACATCGCGACATTATCACTTTCGTGATGAAATATTCGCACAAAAGCTATCTTTCACGCTGGGCCCTCAGTGTCACAATTACTAGTATTCAGGAAAGGGGCGATTATTCATCGGCCGACGTTCGTCATAGGTCGGACAATCCTTCTTTCCTTTATTCCTTTATGTTTGCATTATTCCTAACTTATACTCAAGCGAATGATTGGATTAGAAATTAAGATATTGATCAGCGCAGGTTGGTTTACTGCTTTACTTCATTTCATCTGGCACGTTTGGAGTTTTCAGACGAGGTGCATTCAGGCCAATTTCAGGCCCCCACGTCGACCTAGATAGAGTGGAAGTCCTGGAACGAGAACATCGACACTTTGAAAAGGAAGCAATCTGCAACTGAACCTACCAGGCTTTCTCAACAAACACGAAAGCAGTTACAAACTTCGGGAAGTCTACGACGTACATATCAAGGCGGAGACGGGTCTTTCCACTGATGAAGGCTGTGACATTTGCAGCTGAAAATTTCGGAAGGAAACGTTTTGTATTCAGATCAAGAGTTTGCTACTCATCACTCATATGGGTGCAAGGTAATGTCTTTCACACATGTCAAATTTCCATCGAACTTTAGCTTTGGTTTGGCTGTATGATTAAAAACCACTCTCGTATGGTTCATTCAAGTACAAACACCATTCGGTCAAATTTCTTACAATTTTGAACTTCCAAAACAAAGACGAATAAAGCCATACTAACAATGATTAATGATACATTGATGTGATTAATGCTAACAATGATATGATTATTTTTTTTTACGTCAGAACTTTTCTGAATTACGTATATTCAAGCACGCAAGGTGTTTTGCGTATATATACGACGACGCATTATTGTTTTCAGTTGTTTCTATATCATGCTACACTATAATTTGTTAGAAAATCTCGCAAAACCGTTCATAAAGCTACCTATGCTTTTTAGTCCAGGCTAGAAGGCACCTAATCTTTATATATATATATATATATATATATATACATAAACAATATTTTAGATGGTTTCTTGTCAATTTGAGGATGCTGATTCTAAATCTGATTGATGCCACTCACGTAATCTTGAGCATTTTCGGCGAAAAAAAAAATGGCCACCAGATATATGCTAATTTGGCCGTGATAATGACAATAATGTGCATTCTATGACCAATGATTGCATCAAACTTTGTCCATATTTGTTCCTATAGTCACGCCATCTGTATATACAAGTGAATTTTCATTTCATATTATAGGTACGTTAAGTATTTAAAGCTCATTTTCAATTCAAAATGGCCGCTATTCCTATGCTCATGTACAATATGAAAAAAAAAATGGCAAAAATGATGTATGGAAATATAGAACAAATTTACTGTATATCCAGTCCCGTAGGCCCGACGTATGCTGTTATAAGGTTTTGCATGTGCAGTACAAATATGTTGGGTTCCACTTACAATATAGAGGGCCTACAAGTATTTTTTTTTCTTATAAATGCAAATATGTAAAATGGCCGGCACTCTTATTCTCTTGTACAATATGAATGGCAAAAATGTACATGGAAATACAAAAACAATTTGCTGGGGTTTTTATTTCTGTCTTGCAGCTACATTGTTTATCAAGATTTAGTGCTGATCATATATCTGAAGGATGTTCTTAACAAAAGTTATTCTGTTGTGATGCAAAAGTCCCATTTGCCACATAAATCATGATTTTCACTAGGAATGGAGTTTTGAGCTTTAATATTCATAAGCCTTACGATGTTTAACACAATTACATATCTTTCATCTTTGTTTTCAAGAGAACATAAGTGCACTAAACATCACACACACACACACACACACACAAATCAATATACGATTATACACGTAGGTTGACTATAAAAGAGTTATACCAACACAATATATTAAGAAGCCTAGATGCATATGGTATTTATCAAATAATGTTGAAAATGGAGGGGAAGCTAAAAAGCAAAGCTTGTAACATGTATTCCCTTAACACCATTATTAATTAGGTAGAGAAAAATCCTATACAGTTCTGCAGAGATACATGGTTGCGGACAAAAACACATAGGACATTAATTACAAAGCTAAAATCCCTTTGTAATGTAGCCTCTTTTTTCAGCAAGGAGTTGGGGGTAGTCCTTAGGCGAGTTTGAAATGGATCATAACCTTCATCACTTTGATATGATATAATCTAGGAGTACCGCCTTGATATTATCGAGCAAACTTGATTTTCTTCTTGAATTCAAACAACAACAACAAACTGGTGAGGGTGGTGAGTTGGCTCAGTCGGTAGCGGGTTCGAAACCGAGTCTGGACTGAGCAATGTTGTGTGTAAGCATACCGTCCCCTCTGGCAAGAGGCAAAACACTCTGTCCCTCGGATAGGACATAAAATGGAGGTCCCGTGTATGAGAGAGTAACAACTCATGCACGTAAAAGAACCCGCTTCATTCATTCATCGCAAAGAGCAGGGTGTTTAACCCGGTGAAGTGGTCCCACCTCACATCCAACTGGATCCCATGGAACACCAGCTTAACATAGCTGAATATGGGCTATCCAGCCTGTCACAGCCGGTGAAAGCGTGTGATTGCTTGTTGGTCCAGTTTGACTCCTTGAATACAGTACTCAGACAAAGTAAGCACAAAACACCATAATTCCGAAAAAATTATAAGCTTTATTTCCGGTCTTTCAATTTAGATACAAATAAGGTGGTAACGTGGTACAAGAAACAAAACAACACACAGACTGACAAGTCACATACGCCCATGCACACAGAGTCAGTCAATGCTTATCATGGCACCTCAAATCTCACTCTAACGACCTAATGCTTGAACGCCGGCTTCATGTCAATCTCCTAACTATTCATAGTATAGAGAAAACTTAACAAATGCTTCGCAATATGGCCATGAATATTGCCTAAACTTTACTCCGGTTACTGATATGGTTTTGCATAAGTTTCTTTGATTAAACTCAACACTTGCGATAACTCGTCAGTTTATACTACCTGTGCGCATAGTCTACAATTAGGGGTTTGAATATTAACAGTCCAAAGTGTTTCGGGATAAACAAAACCTGGTATTGTCATGCTGAAGTTGTCTCCGTGATCGTCGAAGTCGAACGCGAAACAGTTCGCTGCGAAGACGGAGTGCAAGACCTCGTCGAAGGGACGGTTTCCAACTGGACGTGTAGTACACTGCGGGTTCCTTCCTTGTCCGAAGTGGCCCGAACACATTGTCACGAGCTGGGGTTATCTTTGCACGGCGTGCACGGGTTGTCTTCGTACACCCGAATGACCCAAGTTAACGCCATCTACAGAGTACGGTAACGAGATTACCACAACATAAAAACTACTTACTCTCTTACCATTTTATATCAGTAAACACCTGTCCACACGGATTTAACACCGCAGCTATCACTTCGGTGCCTACAGAAAAGAGTTAAACATTTTCTCATGTCTATAGTCTACATTGTATGAACACAACCATTCTGACTTCGGTTGAGCATTTATCTTGTTTAATAATGCTCCCTTCCGTATCAACATAAAAGCACTTCAGCACTCTGCTTGCAAGTAACCATTACGCCAGTAACCACCATGTATAATCTATTATCCTCTTACACATGCAACGGTGTTATTAAACAGGGGGGGGGGGATAACTTCTCTGCATTATACATTATCACAGACGGTATATAATTCAACCTGCTTTCAACTAGCTTGTTCTATACCAGAGACTACAAAAAGCTGTGCACATAATATAACACGTGGTCGGTTTACCAAAACCACTTTTCCTTTTTAGAATACAACTTCAAATAATAACTGATATTTGGAAAAAGGGGATATCGTAATAAAACTATTAACTTACAGTTTGGTGACTAAAAACTGCCGGTACCCGACCTCATATCGTCTGCTCAAGTCTTTTCCAGCAGACCCTGCAGTCTAATTGCTGCCCCTGCAACTGCTGCATAGCCACTGAGGTTGCTTCTATGAAGCCAGTATGACATGTGGTTGTATTGCCCCTATGTCTTAAATCAACTAACACTGTTCTATGCAAACACCTGTAGCTTCCCCAGCACAGTGCTACTCCACACTGGCAGCCAGACACTGTATGATTTCAGCAATGTATTGTTGCTAGGCCAGATTTCTATACACAGGAATGTTCTGTCCAGGTGTTCATAACTCCCTTTTGTCTGTCGGTAGTAGCCCAGATTCTTGAGTAGAGCGTAACAATAGCAATAGGAAAATCAGGGGAGAAATGACTTGTAGCATGACCCCCCTCCCCCCTCCATTTCTAGAAAATATTTCATATTTTCTCACAAATTACAAGCATTTATCCTACAAACAGCCTCTATAAACTCAGACTGATGGCAAAATGTAAACATCAACATCAATGAACCTCAACACATATATTAAGTTACCGTGGTTACGTTTCGATCCTGTTTCAACTTTTCACCGATCGTGTTTTCTTTAGACAGAATCAAATTGCATCCTATCTGGGTACATGGGTAAATAATACAAAAAAAAAAAAATCCGCTTCATCCTTATAGCCTACTTGGCTACTCTACTGAGAAAATCAGCTCCGTATTCTCTAAGCCAGGAATTGCTTCAATTCTGAACCGAAATGGTTGAAGGGCCAACGCCCACCTCATCACTCGGCTATTCATACACTTGGCCTGACTGATGTAGGCAAGTGGGCGGTGGTCAGTCTCAATGGTGAACTCGTTACCTTCTAGGTACACTTGGAATTTGCTAATTCCCCATACTAGAGCTAGGCAATCCCTCTCTATGGTTGAATAAGCTTGTTCACGGGGCAGTAGCTTCCTACTGGCATAGGCTATGGGGAACTTCTCATCGTTGTGTTCTTGCAGTAAAACTGCGCCTATTCCCGTCGAAGATGCGTCAGTACGCAGAATGAACGGTTTGGCTAGGTCTGGGAGACTATGGTTAGGGGCGGTACTAAGGCAGGCCTTAAGCTTCTGGAAGGCTTCTTCCTCGATCTCGCTCACCCCATGTAAGCTGCCTTGGTTTGCGGTTCTTAGTCTAATCGGTCAACGGGGCTGCAATGGACGCAAAGGCGGGGATAAACTTGCGATAGTAACTCGCAAGCCCAATGAAGGAGCGCATCTCCTTCTTGGTCTCAGGCCTAGGGGCGGTGAGAATTTTCTCTACCTTGTCCTGTTGGGGCTTCAACTTGGCCTCCTGTACTACATGGCCTAGAAATTCTACCTGTGTGCATCCTACTTGGCATTTGCTTGGCCTAGCCGTTAGTCCTGCTGACCTAAGTCGTACGAAGAGTTCATGTAGAACTCGCATGTGTTCTTCCCATGTAGGGGTATGGATGAGTACATCATCTAAATAGTTGTGAACATGAGGCAGTCCTCGCAACAGTGTCCTCATAACCCTACTGAATGTAGCGGGTGCAATAACGAGCCCAAAGGGCATGACACGAAATTGATAGAGCCCGCTACGACTCCGGAATGCAGTCTTCTCTTTAGCGTCTTGGGATAGTGGTATCTGACAATACCCTTTAGATAGATCCAGTTTAGAGAAGAACATAGAACCTGACAGATTAGCGAAAATTTCATCTGGGTTGGGTAATGGTTCAGCGTCAAACACAGTAATGCGGTTAAGTTGACGAAAATCAATACAAAACCGATTGCTTCCGTCAGACATTCTCACTATGACTATGGGGATGAATGGGGGGAATCTGACGGTTCTACTACCCCCATTTTGACCATCTTTTGAGTCTCTTCTTCGATGACACTCTTCATCGTATGGGGCACGGGGTACGGTCTCTGCCGTATTGGATCAGAAGATGTGAGTTTGATCGAGTGCTCTCCTAATGTGGTCCTACCTGGGACATCAGTCAAAACATCCTGAAAGTTAGTCAAGAGAGACTTTACTTGTTCTTCTTGTGCCTTACTCAAGTCAGAACTTATCGAGACATCTTCGCATGTCTCTTTTCCCTCAAAGACTGGTAGCTCTATGCTCATTTTGCGGGACATTCCATCACATCCTGCAGTGTGAGACATCTCTAGTTCAGTTTCCACTGCGTATTCATTCTCATCTACAATGGTGGCTTGTGTCCCAACCTCTACCTTTGACTCAGTGTTTTCCTTAGGCCTTTTCTGACCTGCATCTACTTCTACCTCTCTTTCTCTTTCGATGTACCTCTTCAGCATATTTGCATGAAAGGTCTTCATCGTTCCATTCACATTTAGTCTATAGTCCTGATCACTTAGCTTGTGAACTACGGTGAACGGTCCTTTCCACTGAAGGAGCATCTTGTTATGGTCTGTAGGCAAGAGAAGCAGTACCTTCTCACCTGGCCTGAATTGCCTGTCTCTACTCTTCCTATTGTAGTACTTCTTGCTCCTAGCCATGGACTTTCTGAGTTCCTGCTGAGCTACATCTAGAGTTGTCTCTAGGCGTTCCCTAAGATCTACTGTGTACTGATACTCTGTCTGTACTTCATCATTTGGCGACTGGCCTGACCAAAGTTCTTTCAAGATTGAGAGGGGGCCTCTCACACAACGTCCATATATCAGCTCAAACGGGGAAAATCCCATTGACGATTGTGGAGCTTCACGGTATGCGAACAAGACGGACGCGAGATAGCGATCCCAATCGGAGGGGCGATCGGCACATACTCGACGCAGGATTTGCTTTAGCGTTCCATTAAAGCGTTCTACCAGGCTATTGCAGGCCGGATGGTATGGAGTAGTAGTGAGCTGTGTGAGAGAAAGCAATCTACTGACTTCGCGCATGAGATTTGCTACGATGGTCGTCTCGATATTAGGCAACGCTGTCGCCTCGGGATACCGTGTTGCGCAATCTACGACAGTCAAGATCCTGTTCTTGCGTGCTGTGATAGGATGTATAGGCCCTACTAGGTCTACTGCTACTCTCTTGAATGGTACATCAATGACAGGCATCTTACCTAGTGGGACTCGGGGTACCCTACCTCTGGGGAGGGTCCTCTGACAAATATCACACGATTGGCAAAATCTAGTGACGTCAGCACTTACACCAGGCCGATAAAAATTTGACAACACTTTGTCACAAGTTTTCTTACTACCCTGATGTCCTCCCATAGTCCTTCATGGGCTAGTTTCATGACAAGTCTACGGTATGGATGTGGGACAACAAGTTGTGTAACTGTGTTGCCACTACCGACACTTTTTGGTTCAAACTTCCGAAAGAGTAGATCGTTCTCAATGAAGAAGTGCGAGTCACTTCTATGATCACTATCAGGACTACATCTAGCGTACGTTCTCACTTTGTCAAGTGTTTTGTCCTCCTTTTGGGCCTTCCTAATGTCATCTGGGGAAACTTCTGGTATTAGCAGAGGTACCTTTAGGGGCCTAGGGGGTCTTTCAATTACTCTGCTCAGAGCACGAGTTTGCATTGCCATCCCAATTTCTGGTGCAACATCTGGGATAGACAAATCGGTTTCGGTGGTCACATCTACTTGCGATTTAGGACCTCCTGAATCATCTCTGCTCTCTGGAGCATCTGTTTCAGTAGCTACGTCTACCTTTGGCTTAGAACTCCCCAAATTACAACTACTCCCTGGCGGTAGTGCGTTTTGAACATTGCCTAGTATAATGTCAAACACTGGGGCTTCCGTGCAAAGGGCTTCTACATCTCCATTAAAGAATGGGGTGTGTATGTGAACTAAGGCAGTGGGATACCAACGAATAGTACCATCTATCAAAATGCACTGCCTATACTTACCCGATACCAACGAATAGTACCATCTATCAAAATGCACTGCCTATACTTACCCGATACCAACGAATAGTACCATCTATCAAAATGCACTGCCTATACTTACCCGATACCAACGAATAGTACCATCTATCAAAATGCACTGCCTATACTTACCCGTCATTTGGTGAGCTTTCACCAGAGACTTCCGAATAACAACACCTGAGCAGCCGGTATCGCGAAGCACGCTTGCCTTGTGGGACCCAATGCTACCTTCCTGTACCGGAAGACGCGAGCGCAAATTTTCCTTGCATGCTGCGCACATTATTTTGCGGCCGCTTCTCAGTCTCCACATTCACTATTAAGCGAGGCTGCGATTGCGTTGACTCCATTGATGCTGTTACTAGAAACATGCCACCCTCGGGCTGATTTGATGGGGTGAAACGACTAGAACATGTGGGACAATCAGCCTCCTTGTTGATATCTTTCTCACTATGTTTGTCGTTATTTCTACCCTGCTGATTTGCTTGCCTTGAATCTTCACCTACAAGGCCTACACTTGCATGGGACTTTGTTCTACTCCAACAGTCCTTAGCAATATGCCCATTCTTACCACATATGTAGCAAGGTCCTACGGGCCTTCTACCACTAACATTAGAAGGGCTACTCGCGGTTTTCTGTGAACCCGACTTCTCTTTGCGAGAATCCGCTGGCCTACTGCCAGATGCACTTTGTTTGTAACTCTGACGAGTGACCTTAAATTGGCCTCCATGTGCAGTCACATACACTTCGGCCATTTCCGTTATTTCCTTGACCGACTTTGGGGTCCGTTCCTTGAGGAACACCGACATACCAGGACCACATTGGTCCAAGAATTGCTGTCTTATCACTAAGTCCTTCTGACTATCATAAGACCTACTCGTACTCGTTAGATCTAGCCATCTATCAAAATAGTGCTCTAGTCTAACTGCGAACTGCCTAGGTGATTCACCTGGCTGCGGTTCAGCCGTGCGAAATTTACGCTGAAAATCGCTAGCCGACATCTGAAATCTTTTTAAAAGAGCTTCTTTCAAGACACCATAATCATGGGCATCATCTACACCTAGTCTACTGTACACTTCTAGTGCCCTTCCCTGCAACAGGGCGCCTAAGTTAATTGCCCAAGCCGACCTTGGCCAATTCTGATTTGACGCATATCTCTCAAAACGTTCTAAGTATGCGTCAATATTGTCCTTACCTTCTACGAAATGAGGTAATTTGGGTGATCTTGTCAAACTATGGCGTTGTTCATTCTCTCCTATTGGGTTCGCATTTTCCTTCTTAGCTTGTTCTAGAGCTATCTGTTTCTCAAGGATTTCAAGTTCCTTCTGTCTATCCTCCCTTGCCTTTGCCCTGTCTTCCCTGGCTATTTTCTCCCTTTCATTCACAAAATCTAACAAGGCCTGGCCTGTTAGGCCTACTTCCTTACCTAAATCCGTCAGTTGTTTAATGAAATCCATGATAACTCAATATTTAGCCAAAACCAGGGGATTGACAAAATAATGTAAACTGCAAATATGTCATAATGTAAACCACACAAAATTGTGCCTACCACAACCAAATATATGGCATACCAAATGAAATCACTTGTCTTGTCTGTATTGTAACAGAACAAACACTTCTTCAAATTGTACCGTACTACATACAGATTTAACTATTGAGAGTACAATGTCTGAAACCATGCATTCAAGCAGTACAATTCCCGGACAAGCCCCCAAATGTCACAGCCGGTGAAAGCGTGTGATTGCTTGTTGGTCCAGTTTGACTCCTTGAATACAGTACTCAGACAAAGTAAGCACAAAACACCATAATTCCGGAAATTATAAGCTTTATTTCCGGTCTTTAAATTTAGATACAAATAAGGTGGTAACGTGGTACAAGAAACAAAACAACACACAGACTGACAAGTCACATACGCCCATGCACACAGAGTCAGTCAATGCTTATCATGACACCTCAAATCTCACTCTAACGACCTAATGCTTGAACGCCGGCTTCATGTCAATCTCCTAACTATTCATAGTATAGAGAAAACTTAACAAATGCTTCGCAATATGGCCATGAATATTGCCTAAACTTTACTTCGGTTACTGATATGGTTTTGCATAAGTTTCTTTGATTAAACTCAACACTTGCGATAACTCGTCAGTTTATACTACCTGTGCGCACAGTCTACAATTAGGGGTTTGAATATTAACAGTCCAAAGTGTTTCTTTCGGGATAAACAAAACCTGGTATTGTCATGCTGAAGCTGTCTCCGTGACCGTCGAAGTCGAACGCGAAACAGTTCGCTGCGAAGACGGAGTGCAAGACCTCGTCGAAGGGACGGTTTCCAACTGGACGTGTAGTACACGGCGGGTTCCTTCCTTGTCCGAACACATTGTCACGAGCTGGGGTTATCTTTGCACGGCGTGCACGGGTTGTCTACGTACACCCGAATGACCCAAGTTAACGCCATCTACAGAGTACCGTAACGAAATTACCACAACATAAAAACTACTTACTCTCTTACCATTTTATATCAGTAAACACCTATCCACACGGATTTACGCCATTACGCCAGTAACCACCATGTATAATCTATTATCCTCTTACACATGCAACGGTGTTATTAAACAGGGGGGGGGGATAACTTCTCTGCATTATACATTATCACAGACGGTATATAATTCAACCTGCTTTCAACTAGCTTGTTCTATACCAGAGACTACAAAAAGCTGTGCACATAATATAACACGTGGTCGGTTTACCAAAACCACTTTTCCTTTTTAGAATACAACTTCAAATAATAACTGATATTTGGAAAAAGGGGATATCGTAATAAAACTATTAACTTACAGTTTGGTGACTAAAAACTGCCGGTACCCGACCTCATATCGTCTGCTCAAGTCTTTTCCAGCAGACCCTGCAGTCTAATTGCTGCCCCTGCAACTGCTGCATAGCCACTGAGGTTGCTTCTATGAAGCCAGTATGACATGTTGTTGTATTGCCCCTATGTCTTAAATCAACTAACACTGTTCTATGCAAACACCTGTAGCTTCCCCAGCACAGTGCTGCTCCACACTGGCAGCCAGACACTGTATGATTTCAGCAATGCATTGTTGCTAGGCCAGATTTCTATACACAGGAATGTTCTGTCCAGGTGTTCATAACTCCCTTTTGTCTGTCGGTAGTAGCCCAGATTCTTGAGTAGGGCGTAACAATAGCAATAGGAAAATCGGGGGAAAAATGACTTGTAACACAGCCATCTTCACAGATGGAAAATGAACAAACAAATAAACGAAACTGTCCAAGCCTAATACCGTACAAACTATACATTAAACATCAACCAAGGAGCAATGTGAGGTACCTTTTTAAGTTCTCTCACAGTTCCCAGGTGTTGATAATATACACTTTGATATCATGCGGTCAATCAGTTTTGTCTTCTTCTTTTTTTTTTGTCTCTTTTTTTATTGTCTTCAAAGATCTCTAAATTTTGATATTTGACAGCAGGCGACATCAGCCCCAAATTTGCAGATCTGGCTAAAGATGCATATCAGTCCTGCCATTGCCTTAATTGTAACCATATCTGATGATGTTCAGCACTATCTCAAGGGTCAGAGGGTGATCATTTACCATAGAAACAGGCTGAAGACATGGAGACTTATTTCACCACCCGTTGAAGCCCTTTGGCTTTGTTGCCAGGCCAGAGACAGTGTTGTGGGTAACTTTGGTGGTATCAGAGATGGCATCGGACTTTCTGTTTACCATAAAAATCCTGCAAACACAAGTCCATGCTGTTACATTTCAAAATAATGCTACCAGCCTTGAGCAAATAGGTGAAATCACGCAATCACAGAACCAGTGGTAAATCTGACTTACGATGCACAGGTAAGACAGAAGGTCATTTGTCAGTTATATTTTCAAGCAAATTATATTCTGGGTTACTATGAAAAACTTTTTGGGATTTTTTATTTCAGAGATATGACTAGAGGAAGTTAGGTGGTCCCTTTTCCACTTTCCCCTGCCTCATGTTCCTTCTCAGATGAGGGGATTGAAAATTTTGTATGATATCGCTTTTATATTATGTAGTTGACAGGACAGTAATTTGGGAATTTCATTTGTGTCATCATCTAAGATTCAGCCTTTTAATTCATCAAATTGGAGTAAATATTAGGATGTTGAACATCTCACTCTGTCTTAAGATAAATAAGTATCAAAATACTAGTTCATATCAAATTATTCCTGATAAACGATCTTGATGTTGGCGTCAGTTCAAGTTTTGGTGGGGTTTTTCTTTCCTAATTCCCAGGGAAGAATTCAGATTGAGATGGCAAATCTGGATGTTTGCATCACAAGTGAAACAGCTTTTTTGTTAGTTACCTTCTGATTTATAATCAGCACGACAGAAAAATAAAACTTGTTTATTTCCTTGTACATTTTGCCGTTCATATTGTACACAGGTGTATGAGTGGCATCCATTGCGAACTTTTGTAAACCTACAAACAATATATTTCTTGTTTATTTGTTTAATGGTTTTTCCAGTGACTGTCTCCCCAGAATTGCATTGCACATGCAAAACTTGATAACAGTTTAGGTATATGACTGGAAATACAGGAATTTCGTCTTTTATTTCCATGCATATTTTTGGCCATTCATATAGTACATGAGCATAGCAGTGGTGGCCATTTTGAATTAAAAATACGCTTAAAATACTAAATGTACCTACTTGAGATTATTCTTTTTTTGCATATGCAAATAGAATAACTCAAGGAACAAAAAATTAAATACTTTGGTGTAATATTCGGTCATAAAAATGATTTAACTGGGATTATCATGGCCAAATTAGCATATCTGGCGGCCATTTCGGATTTTTGCATTTTGCCGAAAATGCTCAGGGTTACGCGAGTGGCATCAATAAGATTTGGGATCAGCACCCTCGAACTGACAAGAAACCATAATAAAATGTATATATCAAAAGACAAGGTTAAAGGACAAGTCCACCTTCATATACATAAGGATTGAGAGAATGCAGCAATATTGGTAGAACACATCAGTGAAAGTTTGAGGAAAATTGGACAATCCGGTCAAAAGTTACGAATATCTGCGCAGTCACTGCTGGAAGAGAAGACTACTATTAGTAATAGGCCAGCCAAGACGATTTTTTTTTCTTTGGACGGCAAAATTTGTTAATGCTTAGTTTTCCAGCTGAAAGTCTTGCAAAAATACTCAAGTTTAGCGTACGGCCGGATGTCAAGCGAGTTTTTGCCGAAAAATGCCTTTTTTAGCACAAAATTTGAAAGAATGTCAAAAATCACGATTTTTATTTTTATATCAAAATAAGTAATGGTGGATAAGTACCTTTCAAATTACAAATGTGTTATCTTCTATGTCAAGTTTAGAACCTGACTAATATACATTTGAATGTAGAATATTATACGCACATATTATATGGCGCAATGAAACATAAAAGCTGTGATTTACTCAAAATTGTACTTTGTAAAATCTACCAATATTTCAAAGTTTTTTTAAGCTACCTGAATCAAGAAGTTTTTATTTTTTCGAAATATGATATATGTTCTGATATCTTATGCAGCAAAGACATTATAAGATAAGGCGAAAGATAACTCGTTTTTTGTTATCTTAAATGGGACGATGTATTTTTACAGAACGCGCATTTTGAATGAAAAATCGAATGTATAGCGTAGGCCCATACATGGTATAGTGCGTGTATGTATTTATCTTACATAATCGGCGAAGTCAACGGACAGGTTGGATAGCTGACTGCAAAAACCCTTTGTTGCACCTTGATATGACTGAAATGTGCTTCTTTGCCCAAAAAAAAAAAAATACAAAGAGGGGTGGTCAGTAGTGTTGTTACCATGGCAACTGATCACTATTAGGTCACTCCCTGAAAATTTCAAATATTCATGATTGTAAAACGTACAAAAGTGTTGAAACATTTGTGTGTGTGTGTGTGTGTGTGTGTGTGTGTGAAAAATGTATCAATCTAACTAATCTAGTTTTAACAATAAAACCTAGGGGTTATATATAAATTGTTTACTATGTTCGGAAATGGTTGTCATGGAAACCGTGATAACAAATCACGTTTTATTGGGAAAAATTACGATACCAAATCTCCCATCCTGCATACTCACCACTTCCCCCGAGAATGCTTGGGAATTCACAGTTATCCATAAAATGCTATATAGTTTGTATTCTCAGGCCCTGAAACGCAGCTCTGTAAGGGATAGGCACGAAATCACTTTTACTTTTGTAATGTTCTAAGGCGAGGTGTTTGCATTTTATTTCGACCTATCCCCCCGCAGAAGACTTACTAAATGTTTCTTTTATGATGGTTGAATGTTTACATGAACGTTGTTTGGAACGCACACTTATTCGGCGACATAAGAATACTATACATGTATCCCGGATTTGTGTGAAAAAGTAAGGCAAATTTTACCCTCAAAAAAGAAAACAAGAAGTAAAAAAGAAGTAGAAGTGAAATGCGTACAATGTAGTAACAGCCTCATTTCCCCTTCCCATCATCAAGTCGGTTAAATTATCGAGTCTATAGTGCAGATTATATTTATCCTTGGCCAAGTTCTATGTTCTTGGAGCAGACATGTAACAAATTGTTTGTTTGCAATTCAATTTTTTTTTTGTTCTATATTATCACATCTTTGTGAGAAAAAAAAATCATTTCAGTTATCACCAACACTCTAAATTCCTAGTCAACCAACAAAACGAACTACACAATGTGCACACGCCCGCAACCACCGTCTCACACAGCGTTCACGGACTATATCAACACGCAATAAAATACAGTAAACGAGGCAATTTCTCTTTTTCAAAACAATGATTTGCCATTAGCGTGCATTTACTAGACTAGCAGCACTTGACATCTATGTTGCTGGTTATAGCATAAAATACCATACACAGTAAGAACATGCTTGAATCCTGCAAAATATAAATAATTATTTGTCTTCAACAGTATTTCGTTTTGAAAGGTAAAGAACCTCAGTCTCGATTTGTGGACTTCTGAAAACAAAACAAAAAATCCATCTGAAAGCAATCTTCTTAAATGATTAAAAGCATTAAAAAAGAATGAGTCCTCAGTGAAAATTTTCATCATGAACAAGTCTCTGTGATATACATCCAATGAGTTTGAAAATCAACAATACAAATTGCGCTGACTACATTAACTGCATTGATAAACTCAATATACTATGCAGTACTGATACTATGTGTCCACCATCACAAACGTTACACCAGTTAGAAAAACAAATCCATTAAGCAATATTTCAATATCTCTATCTTTTTCACAGTTTGTGGTTACATATCCTAGCTAATTATGACTGTACGCTGTTGCATTGAACTTTCGTCACTGTACAGCTAAATTAGAAAGGTGACTGCCAAATCTTTAAAAATCTACTTTTAGTATGATATCATTTTTGTTCTGCAGACCTGTGTGATAAGATATCTGTACTGAGTATTCGTCTTTCAGTGAAGAAAAAAAAAATCACCTTTCCAAAATGCGTGGGTAATGCTTCCCTCTAATACTTTCCCTTATTCCAAGTACCACAATACATTGCTGGGGCCCTAAATAGCTAACATATATTACAGTACTTCCAACATCGTGACAATTATGGCACATGTGAAAGAAACCTGGCAAAACATACATCTTGACCAGTCCATTCTCTTTTCACTACTTCTTGTACTTAGTGTTTGGATTGGAACCTTTTCCTTATGTTCGTTCCTTTAAGCTACATACTATTCTTTTATATCTTAAACCAGAAAAAAAAAAAAACATGCTCTGTGCTATTTCCCTTCAGATTCACCAAACTGTTCCTCTGTGAAGTTTTCTGTTTTTAAGCACTTCAATGTGCAGTCTTCACTTTTTCTGACCAACATGTCATATTTTTTCCTCCATCTGATGAAGAAAGGCGAAGTTCACTTCCCTTTTGTTGACCCCCCATAAAAACAAAAACGAAAGACATTCCAATCTGACAGGATTAAGGTGTTGGCGTTTGGGCTTCACATGAAATAACAGGATCAATTTCCATAAACTACTAGTTTGCGGCTTGTAACTGTGAGTCTCAAAGGCATGGTATAGTTTTGGTTGAGATGGAGATTCAGACTTTAACTTTTTGCAAGCAAATTAGAAACAAGTTATGAAACATGAAAGAGCATCAAATTCTTAGGGTAATTTGAAGTTTGTTTGATTGAAATTGTTGGTTTTGAAACGGCCGAGAAATTTTTTAAAAAGTGGCACAGAATGATAATAATTTAAAATGGGTGGCACCTTTTATTAGGACCTCTTTGTTTTTGTACATCTCAGCCTTTTCAAAATCAATTTTTAACAAATAGATTTGGAATTCCACTTGGTATTGTTTACTCTTTAATATTTGATTTGATTTGATTTGATTTGATTTGATTTGATTTTGATTTTATTGGTTCCTGCATTATATCATTGCTCATGCAGATACATAGACATATATCATATACATTAATGGTACCATACATATAAATGGATATACATGAACATTAGTTGCTACAAAATGAGTTTTTTCATTACCTTTAGAATATACAGCAATACATTTCTTCATTGCCTGTACATAAATGTCCAACAGAACAGTAATGCAATGAATAACGCAGAAGGGCTATACAGCTTAAGCATTGCTTGATTTGCATGCAGCCCTCGTACATAATACATAACATATAGGAAAATAGGGAAGGGATGACTTGCATAGAGATAGGGATAGGAGAAAGGAGAGAGGAGAGGTCTGTCTGCTTTCACTATTACACAAAGTTAGAACACCTGGATCTCTGAATAGCAAAGCATGACAAAGTATTTTCTCACCGAGGTTCAGGTGAACAGTTACAGGTCATGGTCGGTTACGTAACATTACGCAATAAATTCAGAACAACGATAATTCCACGAGGGAATTTCATATACAATACAATTGCAATGACATTATAAGATCACTGATATCCAGAGAGCAGCATTGTCTTTACAGCTTTCTTGAAAGAATACATAGACTTTAAAGTTCGAATTTCTGAAGGAAGAGAGTTCCAAATATCAGGTCCAGTGTGTCTGATAGATTTCAGAGCCATCACCGTTTTAGGATTTTGTAGATGAAATTTATCAGATTGCCTTGTGGGATAAGAATGTATATCCTTGTTTAAATGTTTAAATGTTTAAATTTTATTTTATAACAGGGTTCTCATTATTTCACAAAATCTCCATCTCAGCCCCCATATCAACCAAAAGTACACCCATCCCTCATCCCTTTAATGCTGCCCTCAAAATTGGAAGTAGATCTATATCAAATCATATTGTAAATTCTGTTTGCCAAGTACTGTTGTGCACATTTTGATATCAGGCCTTGTTTAACTTCACCACTAAAGAAAAAAAAGAACAAAAAAGATTGGAAAAGAAGCATCTAATCTGGATTAGTAGAAATTTCTAATATATACACATGTCTTTCATATATATATATATATATATATATATATATATATATTCAACTTCTATAATAGTCCTGAAAGCACATTGTGATTACATTTGAGAAGTTTAGATGGATGCATTCCACATGTAAGTTCACGTTCTAATGACATCCTTCATACGGAATATGGATGCGGACCGGATAGCCTGGGAGGGTTGTTTCTGGAGAGAGAGAGAGAGAGAGAGAGAGAAAAGAAAAAGAATGACGTATCTGTCTTTACTTGATGAGGAAAGTGACATGGGCATTTTAATCTTTGGTGAAGACACAATGACAAATACGCTAATAAAGACATAACTTGATTTCCTCTATAAAAATTATGTAGTGTTTCCTTAAAACGGTAAAGTATATTTTATATAGTAGATCCTAATTGTAGCAATTTAATTGTGAATACACAATAAAATATAAAATGTAGGAAACTTTCATGATCCAAATATCCAATTCTTTCCATTAAGCTTTTTATTCCATTCAGAAGAATTTCAAGGTAGTGCTTGCCGGATACTGCAACTGGATACATTAAACACTTTCGTGTATATAACAACCCCGTGACCTTTCACATCGATACCGTCATAACTAATCAAAGTCAAATTGTTTAGAGGTTATGGTAAATTTGCCATCCAAAAGTAAATACAATACCAAGGTAGCAATGCTCTACAGTCAATAAAAATCAGGGTTTTCATGTAATTTACAATCAGCAGCAAAATCACAACAGAAACTAAAATGCTACAAGGCCCAGGTAATCATCTCTTCTGTATTAAACCAAATTTGAAGATGATCTGCTGAGTATGTTACGTTATTGCAAGATGAGAATAGGACAGATGTGCGTGTGAATGGATGACTGCAACAACATAATGACTCCTGCAACCATCTTTGACAGAGGCTCAACAAAAAATAATAATCAGCCTTAATTCATGTGAATCTTGGTTGTTGGAGTGATTGACTACATACATATGCAGTAATGCATTCATTTAGCAAAACATGCGTTAATTTTCTGCCCAATGCCCAATGAGCAGTCGACAATTTGGTCAAGATGTCAAAGGCTTGACCAAATATTCCAACCTATTTGGGGTTTACATTTTACATGTATTTAACATGTATTTTACATTTTACATGTATTTTACATGTATTATTGCTTACCTTCCGTATTTCCTTTCGAAATGGAGTACACAATGCACAGATTAGAAGTAGGTAGTCAGGACATCTGTCTCTTTCTTTTTCTCTCTTGTCCGTAGTTGGCTGTGGTTTGCAGGGTCCATTTTGTCCACTTTGTGCTAATTCTGGTCGAAAATATAATTAACGAAAACTTAGATAAGTTATCATTTTTATGAGTGAAACAGGATACTTATACTGCATCAAAAAACAAACATATTCATCATGAATTACAATTAATCATCACGATCTCATGAATCCCTTAGTATGAGATTTTGGATCTTCAGGTCACTGTCAACATTAATTTGTATTACATGTAATACATTAATCATGTCCTTGTTATTATCATCTTTGATGCTCTAAAGCCATATCTTCCTGAAAATAAATTATATAGGATGGAAGTCATCTTGACACCTGTAATTCCTGTACATAAATATTTGACTGTATCATGCTCTCATTTGTATGTGGATTAGGATATGATTTCCTTGCATAAATTGGTTTGTATTCATTAGATAATATTCCTAATTTCAAATCATTGACACTTACTTGTGAGCTGGAAAGCGCATTTACATCGCAGTTAAGACCTTGCTATCTCCCCCTCCCTCTAGTGGATGTGATCTCAAACTCAGCATGTCTATTTGATGCTGACACCTTGATAAAAATAAAGGACAATACATCACAGCATATTACCCTTACAATGAATATCATACTTAACGCAACATAATAATAATGGAAAGTAAATTGATTTGAGATTACAGACGTATTTTCATCTTTGCACACATTAAACACTTGTGCCACAGCCATTCCCAATTGACATGGTTAAAAATATTTCATTACATCTAATATCTTACTTGATATGTTTGATTTTTATGTTATCTCCTCTTCAGTAGATAGAATACCGTTCTTTCATATGATCCTCTACAACAGAACATGCAATGAATTTACAAGAAAACAAGAATACACATTTAATCATAGATTTGGTCCCCTTTCTGTATAAATGGAGATATAAGATTCTTCTCCTCTCTTTGTTTGCAAAGTACTTGTACATTGTATTGTAATGCAACTGTCAAAGTGAAAACATGCTTGTTACAATTTATTCAAATGGAATAGGAATATCTGGTACTCAATGTATTTAGATTTGGCATTATTTTCAACTGGGCACTTAACTGATACATTTGATTCTCAAAGACTCAGTAACTTAGTATTTAAAAGATATTTCAGCGCCAGTGTACTTTCGCACCTGTTTGTCAAACGACCTCCAAACATGCACAAACTCACCCTGGTTATTCAGTAACCTAAAATACTTCCATCTGAGTCTCCAAAGTCGAATATAAGTTCAGTTTTTACACTTTTAGTGTTTACAAGTGTCGGAAAATCGTTGGAAAATCATGATTGCTGGAATTGCTGCTCTGTATGTATATTCACGAGCACAACTATAGTTACGAATTGGTCTGAATGCAGCGACAGAGCGGCTTTTTCTATGGTGTCGTTGAAAAGCTAAAATGTGTTTTTTTTTCCTTCCGTGAGCGGTTGTGGCCAAGTCTTCCGTTTATTAATAGCGGTTGTAGCTTCATGGCAGCGGTTGATCGCGTGCGCGAGTGTATGCTGCCACTTATATCTTTCTCCTTTTTCTATCTTTTCTTCTTTAATTTTCAGGTAGAATCTATTCCTAAATTCCCCCTTTCTTCTCATCAATCATTTCTTTGTGATATTCCTCTCCTCTATCTTTCTCAATTTCCTTTTTTAACTGTATAGGCCTAGATCTCCTTTCTGCCTGTTTTTGTTTCCTTCATGGGTTGTTTTTCCCTCAACTACAAGGGCCTTTCCTTTCTATCCTCTCCAATCTTTTTCTTACATGTCATTCTAATGATTCCTTTTTCTCCTTTATTTCCTTTTCAATCTGTATAATTCTTTCTTGCCTTCATATTCATCTTTCCTTTCCCCTTTTCCTAGCCTTTCCCTTATATTCTTCACCCTTGTCTTATTACATTTTCATAATCTTCTTTCATTCACACCAATTTACACACATGAACACACACACACACACTTTTTTGTCTTTGTCAATCTTTTATTTTTCTGTTTTCATATAAACAATAATATACAAATTATTTCATTGCAAAATAAACACACATTCTATTATACTAATTTAGGCCTATAGCAACATAAATTCTACATTGTCAATATCAAATACAAAATTCTTGATTTACCTCGATTCAACATCACGGTAAGTTAAGGTAAATCACGAATTTTGTATATAAAACAAAACACACACACAATATGACCAACCCCAATCCTAAATCGCTATACCGTGACTCGTCGGTAGAAGCCAAGAGAAAGGTGGAAAAAGTATTATCTCTTTAAAGACACCATAAAAGAACTTGCCGTGGTCACTGTAAGATAGCTACATTCAGATCAATCGCGATGCTCGCTGCTGTCACGGCTGTGCTGCCGTGAGTTTTGTACATCGTGCGTGCTGCGCTGTCTGCCATGCCCTGCTCCCTGTGCAACGCAGTTCTCGCCGAGCGAGTAGCTGCGGTATCGAGAAGTAGATAAGTGTCAAATTTCAATGGTGAAAATTTCACTTCTACTGGACTTGAATCTCACTCAGATGCAAGTATTTAGGTTACTGAATAACTAGGGTGAGTTTGTGCATGTTTGGAGGTAATTTGACAAACAGGTGCGAAAGTACACTAGCGCCGATATTTCAAATTAGACCGCTATAATATATCTCAGACATTTACAGTTTCTTACCTTCTGGTTGTTCTGCACTTTGTTGCAGGTAGAAAGAGCTCAGACTTTACAATGACATTTTGGCAAGTCAGGATATGTCTCTCTCTGGCAAAGTTTGAAGACAAGACTCAGTCTGTCCACTTGTTGGTATATCTAGTTGAAAACAAAATTCAACATGACTCAATTTTTTTTTCATCTTGAAAGCAGAGCATTATAAGATAACAGTGAACAAATAAAATCAATTTGAAATTTGATTGTTTTGAAAAGGCATCTTGGCATTGACATAATTTTCTTTATTCCCCATGCAAATCAATTATAACTATAAATATATCTCTGTTATTGAGATGTGATTTTTTTTTTAGCTTTCTCAAAAATTAAAAAAGAAGAAGAAAGATATTCAGGTTTGAGTCGGTATAAACGATCCATTAAAAATGTAATATTTACATTTTTTTAAAAGGAACCTTTATTCTATGAGACATTAACATAAGAAGTTGGTACTTATGAGTAAAGACATTTCTAAATAGTTCCTTTTTGACTTAGATCTATTTATAAACTAGAAGAATACATGTAAATGATTCACAGATTAGGAGAGGTTGGCAGTCAGGACTGAACACCTTCTCTCTCTCTCTCTCTCTCTTTCGGGCATATTCGAATGGCAAGATCACTTGGATGTAGACTCGCTTTTATATATAAAAAAAAAAACCTAGGCCTAAACTCTTTTTCTAAACCCGATGTACCGATGTGTTGGCTCAGTGAGTAGAGCGGCTGCCCTCACAATCAGCCGGCCGGGTTCAAACCCCGGCCGCGTCATACCAAAAGACGTTAAAAGATGGGAGTTGCTGCTACCTTGTTTGCCGTTCAACAGTTGAAAAGGTTAGAGCAACGTCGATCTGGCGCTGCTCAGTGGCTGCCGGGCCCACGATCAATTGGGCAAAAAGAATTTCCATTCTTGGACAATAAAATTTCGAGTTTGGAGTTTAAACCCATGTAGGTCTACAGTACCAAAAAGAGTGGAGTCAACCTTAGACCTCGGTTAGAGACTAGTATTAGAACTTTTAGACCAAAGTTAGCCTAGATACCAGTCATATGCATAGATTCTAGAACCTCTAGATGTCTAAACTTAGGTCTAGCTAGGCCTTGTTAGTTGGGTCTTTGCAACAAAACTGCCTAGATATCTAGTAGCTAGGTTACTAGAAACCTCTAACGTTAGGTAGAATCAGTGGCCCAGATCTTGACTAACGTTATATCCTAATTCTAGACGCCAGCTATTCATAAAATTATACTTCAGACGCCCTAGATTTTATGTAGGTCTAGTATTTGATTAGACTCTAAACGTTAGTATAAGATCTACATCTTACGAGTTACACCTTCTGTATAGACTACAGCCCCTTGCCCTGGACCTGGCTCTATAGGCCTAACGTTATAGTACTAGTAGTGGGCCTGTACTGTCTACGTTATACAACTGCTAATGTGCTAACGTTAGGTGTTAAGTTCATTATGATTTATAGGGCCTAGCCCGATTGAATTGTTTTGGCATAGCAGGCGTAGCCCTACATCTAACAGTAACCCCTAGCTAGAATCATGGGCGTAAATCCCGGGGAGATGGGGGGATATATACCCCCCCCCCCCCGAATTTAAAAAAAAAAAAAGGCAGGAAGCACAAATGCGATTGTATCAATTTTGGCATATTGCATGACGTTTGTACGCCGGCCTTCAAAAAGGTAACAGCCCTTATAAAAAAGTACCATGGTTTTACCATAGTACTTTTACAATGGTAATACCATAGTATTACCATAGGATGGTAAATTGACAGATGAAGGCAGTACATTTACCATGGATTTACCATGGTAAAAATACCATGGTAATACCATGGTAAAAATACCATGGTAATACCATAGTATTACCATGGTTGTACCATAGTACTTTTACAATGGTAATACCATAGTATTACCATAGGATGGTAAATTGACAGATGAAGGCAGTACATTTACCATGGATTTACCATGGTAAAAAATACCATGGTAATACCATAGTATTACCATGGTTGTACCATAGTACTTTTACAATGGTAATACCATAGTATTACCATAGGATGGTAAATTGACAGATGAAGGCAGTACATTTACCATGGATTTACCATGGTAAAAATACCATGGTAATACCATAGTATTACCATGGTTGTACCACGGTAGTACCATTCATTACCATGGTACTTCCATGCCATGAGTACCATTCTTTCATCCGTAGCACTTCCACGGTAGTACCACGGTACTACCACGGTACATCCATGGTAGTACCACGGTAGTACCACGGTACATCCACGGTACTACCGCGGTACTTCCACGGTACTACCACGGTAGTACCACGGTACATCCACGGTACATCCACGGTACTACCACGGTACTTCCACGGTAGTACCACGGTACATCCCACGGTACTACCATGGTAGTACAAACTTGTACCACGGTACATCCAGACGGTAGTACCACGGTTCTTCCATGGTGGTACCACGGTCCTTCCATGCTAGTACCACAGTACTTCAACTATCACATAGTATCACATCATCCACAGAACTACACTAGTATATAACTGTACTAGCACAAAATAATACTTTAAGTTCAACCCACTCACCTCATATCTTATCATATATGCTTTGCATGGCTAATTGTGGTAGCTTGAATGAAATGCTCATTAAGCAATAATCTATGCCATTGCACGTCTGCATGACCTTGTGGAGATCAATATGAAGTAATATGATTTAGTGGGTTTGGTGCTGTTGTATTTCGATGTACTATGAGATACCTAGCAAGTATTAAATGAGTGTGATGTCAGATGAAACGTAACCAAAAGTATTGATCACTGACTTCAATAAATTCACACACACACACACCATTCACATGAATGTTTTCTCAGTGCAGCTCAATGTAAAAAAAAAAAACAACAACTAAAATCCAAGGACTCCACATGCCCATTCACCCCACACTTTTGATCACGGGATTCACAGGTAGATTTCTAGGCTTTACACTAAATGTTACACCACGCAAACGAAGGCTTTGGTACTGGTCGGTATACTGTTCAAGATATTTGGCTTAAACCATTTTTATTTATGAGGCATCAGCCATCAAAAATAAATCCAGAGAAAACACAGCGTGTCTACAGAGTTCTTAAATTGTGGTTGACAAGTAAGCTGTGGCTCTGTTTATATAGCGGAAGGCCGCCGCTTAACCTTAAAACTGGTTGACAAGTATACAGCTGTGGCACTGTTTATATAGCGGAAGGCCGCCGCTTAAACTGTAACATTAACGTACATATGTTCTAATCACAATGGCCGACAAAACTGAGACTAAAACAGTATAGACTAGATAGCCTATCCTATACCAGTAAACAGACTGCAGGCCCTACACTACAGTACGCACGTTAACCAGCAGGGACTGTTACTTTTTCTAGTAGGTAACCTACAGCTTAACTACAGGCACTGTTTATATAGCGGGAGGCCGCCGCTGTTTACAAACATGGATTGTAGTACATGGTTGTACCAAGTATAAATCTAAGACCTAATAATAAAAGCTACCTGCTAGGATAGTCCAGCACTAGCGCGGTAGTCGATATGTCGGTAGCAGTCCCGTCGACAGTTAGATTTCTAGATCTGACAGTAACACAGCCATAGGCGCTAGAAATCATCCGTAGAATCTTGGAAGAAAACTCTGGCCGCTGACGATGAAACTAGGAGGGTGGTATTCACTGTTCACTGATGTTCACTGCCGTGCTGGGCACCCGCGTCGTCGAAAGAAACAGCTTGAAACCAAGAAGGGACCCTGCTGTGCACGAGTACTGCAATGATGGCAGGTTCAGACGTCAGTGTAGGGACCAATGCGAGGTTAGCTCCCTACGCCACGGAGATAGCCTAGCCTGATGTGATACTGCATACTACTGTCAATGTCCAATCAGAAGTCTACGCAGTGCGTAGGCTAGGGCGATGTACGACTGATAAAAAACCTTGGTAGATTCTAGCAGTAATCTAGCGTCACAGGAGTGCCTGCTATTCCGGGGTTGGAATTATCCAAAAATAATGCTCAGTCCAAAATATGAATCCACCATCAGAATCAGTATATAGGCAACTGTGCAGAACACAACTGAGGTCTACGTAGACCGATCGAGTAGGTGACCTACAGTGAAGTAGCTGTAGTAATCTCAAAGTCAATAAAAAGTCATCACTGACAGTATCGTGTGCCCGAGTCACAAGCACGTGCCAGATCTAAGCAGAATAGAGACACACTGGTGATCACTCTATGAAAGTTGCAGCAGGACTGACTAAATTTTGGGGCCTAGCGCCTGCAAACTTACCCTGCAAGCGCAGCTCTCAATGGCCACAAAGGCAAAACTATTTTGATTGGCTAAAGAATACTGAATATATTACGTAACTTAAAATGATTGGCTGTCATAAAGATAATTATTCATTATTACCTCATTTGCATAAAAACCAGACATCACATGACATTGCAGACAGGAAGTGACCTGGGCATCCAGGGTACGTCTAGCCTGCAATGCCTAAGTACAATGTATACACACAAATAAGCAACCATCTACAGTAGATGTTGAAAAGCTATGTACACTTGTAACTGTGTATGTGTGTGTTAGAAAAAACCTACAGCAGTGTATATATGCACACTGCATATCACACTGTATATTACAACTACAACAAAAAATATGCACTGTATGCATATCCTCTTCATGCATTATCTAATAGATACTAGTAGACAAATGTTGAGCTACTACAACCTTAAATCATGCATTCATCAACCTCATGCAGGTCCACTCATTAGGATTCTTTGAGGAAAACTGGCATTTCGAACTTAATAATTCTTTTCTTAATGTAAATTGCACAAAGGAGATTGGCGAATGAGGTGGATGAAAGCACTGTACGATAAGATATGATGGTTTCACCAACATCACACCATGAGCCGTTTCAAAATCAACACAGACAGCAACAGTCCTTAGGAATCTGCAAAATAATCCACAAACCAAAAAAAAAAAATAATTTTCTGTTTTTAATAAAGACTTACTTTAACGTTGTAATACAACTGCAGAAAAACAAGATTTGATATTTTGAATAATTTCATGACAAATAGAACACAGTGAATACTTTGGTGGCACTTGGCAGTTGGCACATAATACTGGTGTTTCATTTAGCACACAAAGTTACAATACTCATGGTAATTCCCGTAATCCTGGCCTAAAAATTACACACACACATACATATTAAGAAAAGTGCATTTCAATTATGCAACTGTATCTAAGCAACAAATAACAAGACTCTAGTGGGTCTTGATGTACTCATACATTTCACTCAAAGGGGAAAACTTGATTTCACACATCCAACCCAGTTGATAAAGTACAGTAAACCATGCCTAAGTCATTTGAATCGAAAGGGACTTGAAGAAATCCTTCGAGTTGCGCGCATTTCAACTATTTGAAGTAAAACAGGGCCTGACACAATCACTTGCACACTTTCCCGGGGCTAGTAAAATCTTATGTCGGGCAAGTGAACAAATTAAAATGAAGAAATTCACTTACCCATAGGCAAGTAAAATGTAATAAAAAAAATGAGGAAAAATGTGGAAATCTTTAGGCTGTTTAATTGCCTAATTCATAGTTTTTGCAAACTACAGAATCACTTGTAACAATATTCCAATGCTATGAAAGGCCAAGCTTAAGTGATTAGATTACTAAAGAGGAAATTATCATTTTCAATGTTTTTGACTTTCTTGGGGCAAGTCAACTTTGCAAGATTATGGTAGCAGTACCATATGCCAGTCAAACAAGTACCATAAGGTACCATGAAAGTACCATAGAGAACTGTGAAAGTACCACAAAGTGCAATGAAAATGTCCAAGAGTACCATGGAGTACTATGAAAGTATCACAGAGAACCATGAAAGTACTATGGAGAACCATGAAAGTATCACGTGTGAGGATGGCACTCTGTTCAGTATAACATCAACCATATAATAGATATTGTAATTTCATTGTAATACCGTAACATCTATGGTACATTCATGGTAGTACTATGGTACATTATGGTACTTCTATATTTTCAAATAGTACTTTCCTATTCCGTACGGTACTTCTGAGGTAGTACTATGGTAGTACTATGGTACAAATGAATTTACCATGGTTACTATGGTAATACCATGGTAATACCATAGTAATACCATGGTACTTAATGGTACTTTTTTACAAGGGAGAGCTGAACAGTATTCTATCTTGTAGGAAAGTTTATATATAATTTTCTCAAGCGCTCGCTCGCTTCGCTCGCTCGCGAAGAAAGTGACATCGACATACACTGTAAGGTATAGGCTCAGACGTTGACAACGTCAAATAGTATAGGCCTACATGTAAAGATGCTATGACGCGAGTAACTGGGGACCATCTACAAAATATGTACGAAAACAAACAAACAAACAAACAATAAGAAAAACTATATCGCTATAACTGAACCCCCTCCATTTCCTGAATCATTCCTGACAAAAGACAGTGCGTGATGACTCAGTCAGGATACATCAAGGGCATACCCAGGAAAGATCAGGGGCGTCGAATCTATCTCGAGGTGGAGGGGGAGCAAATGGGCATTTGCCCCGCCCCTACGGAAGAGTTTAGGCAGACAAATCATTTATCCCCCAAGCAGTTCTCGAGATGAGGACAATTGTTGAACTTCCTTAATGGAAAATTGTCCAAATACCGCCAGAACTATGCACCACATCGTTGAATTGTAATCATAAACATGCAAAAGCTCCGCTATACTGGATCCCTTTCGATAGACTTTGTACTCTTTTGAGATTCACGTATATTTCCCTAATTTATCAAAGAGTGTGCAGCAGATCTTTCACTTTACAAAAGCCCCCTCATATGCAGAGGCGTCGATGGGGAGGGGGATGGTTCCCCCAGAAAAGTGGGACAAACAAAAGCGAAAAATATAGCTACAAACGGCAGTTTTTGGAGTGTAAAATGTCACAATTTTACAGCTCGCTCGCTCCGCTCGCTCGCATTTTAATAGCTATGCCATTCTCCTGATGTTGCTGCCAGTGATTGACAGCAGTTGCGCCCGATGCGCCCCCATTAATTTCCAAAGCGAAAAATATCGCTACAAACGGCAGTTTTTGGACGGTACAATGTCAAAATTTCGAAGCTCGCTCGCTTCTCTCGCTCGCATTTTTGAATCATCATGCCATTCTTCCGATGTTGCTGCCAGTAATTGCCAGCAGTTTTCGCCTGGTGCCCCCCCCCCCTAAATTTTCAAAGCGAAAAAATACAGCCACAAACGACAGTTTTTGAAACTATAAAATGTCAAAATTTCAAGCTCACTCGCTTCGCTCGCTCGCATTTAATCATCATGCCATTCTCCTGATGTTGCTGCCAGTGATTGACAGCAGTTGCGCCCGGTGCGACCCCCCTTAATTTCCAAAGGGAAAAAATACAGCCACAAAGGGCAGTTTTTGGGACTGTAAAATGTCAAAATTTCAAGCTCGCTCGCATTTCATCATCATGCCATTCTCCTGATGTTGCTGCCAGTAATTGCCAGCAGTTTTCGCCCGGTGCGGCTCCCCCCCCCCCCCCCTCTTAATTTCCAAAGCGAATTAATACAGCCACAAACGGCAGTCTTTGGACTGTAAAATGTCAAAATTTTCAAGCTCGCTCGCTTCGCTCGCTCGCATTTAATCGCTATGCCATTCTCCTGATGTTGCTGCCAGTAATTGCCGGCAGTTGCGCCCGGTGTGCCCCCCTTAATTTCCAAATCGAAAAAAATACAGCCACAAACGGCAGCTTGGAGACTGTAAAATGTCAACAATTTTGAAACTCGTTCGCTTCGCTCGCTCGCATTTAATCGTTATGCCATTCTCCTGATGTTGCATGCTGCCAGTAATTGCCAGTAGTTGTGCCCGGTGCGCCCCCCCCCCCTTAATTCCCAAAGCGAAAAATATAGCGACAAACGACAGGTTTGGGACTGTAAAATGTTAAGATTTTCAAGCTCCCTCGCTTCGCTCGCTCACATTTAATCGTTATGCCATTCTCCTGATGTTGCTGCCAGTGATTGCCAGCAGTTGCGCCCGGTGCGGCCCCCCTTAATTTCCAAAGCGAAAAGTATAGCTACAAACGGTAGTTTTAGGACTATAAATGTGATGTCAAAATTTTCAAACTCGCTCCGCCCGCTCGCATTTAATTGATATGCAATTCTCCTGATGTTGCTGCCAATAATTTGTCGTTTCACACCGTCATTCCATAATCCATGTATAAAGAAAAACTTACAATGTTGCTCAATGACTGCGCTGCGTGGAATGTATCACATTCCGTTATGTAACGTTTGCAGACTGACATACACGCGCACACACATATACACACGCACGCACCCACTAGCATACACACCCTCAAAATTAAGTTTCTACGAGGTGCCCCCCCCCCCCTCCCAATGTCTTGACCCACGGAACGCCACTGGCCCCCAGATCGCTGAATTTCGGGTCTGAAAATGCAAAATCTTCCTCGCGTGGGAGAGGGATACCCCCTCCTACACACACACACACACACACACCCTCCCCCCGTTCGGTCGCTCCGCTCCCTCTCACAGATATTTCAAAAACGAAAAACAAAAAATGACTTCATATTTTTAAGGTCTGATTTTCCGCCGAAAATCATCTGACAAGCAAAATAAAAAGCAACAACAAGAACAAAAAGTCTTCATATTTTTGCTGCCACTTTCCGCCCACTTTATATTTCATGCAAAAGAGTGGGACATCCGATCCTTGTAAAGTGTGTGTGTGTGGGGGGGGGGCACTAAGCTTCTCCCCCACCCCACCCCACCCCCCCCCCCCAAAAAAAAAGGCTGCGCCGGTCCGGTTATGGGCTTGTAATCGTGGTAATGGTGACTATCGCCGATCATCCCCCCCCCCCACTCCTCAGTACGGATTTACGCCGTTGGCTAGAATGTCTAACAGTTAAAGAGAGTGTAACTGTTAGATAGATTAGACCTAACGTTAAACGAGGACCCAGTCTAACTGCATGTGATGAGGCCATAGATTAGAAACCTAGATCGAACGAACAGAAGACACCTAACGTTAGATATTTAGACGTAGATAATGTAGGCCTCTTTTCGCACCGTGTCAAGACGTGCCTTACGGAATAATCGGTGTTCCACTAACAAGCACCGCCGGCACGGTCGGGTGGCGGCCCGGGGGTTGGCAGGCATGCCCACGGGATCGGTGCGAAATACAGTCATTAGACATCGGCCTAACGTTAGATTCTATTATATCCCTCATGTTTCTTGCCATAGGATTGTACAGAGCACGAACATGGTGTAGTTTTACTAGCTAGCTACGAGCAACTGGATGCGGTGCAATTGGTAACTAGCCAGCGTGATCGATGTAGTACTTTTAGGAATCCACGATCTGCACCCAATCGTGATCGTGTGATCGATATCTACATTTCTCACTTAAGAATGTACGCAGTGCGCGTAGTAGCGATACTTTTGAGCGACAGTCCTGCTGTGGCTTTTAGCTAGCTCGCTAGAAGCGTTGTGCTCGACAGCATTACAGAAATCTGTGGTAGCCTACGATGGCGTGTGTAAATCCATTCAGCAAAGTAACTGCTTCAAGTAACGAAGGAATGATCGCAGGAGGACACCATATCAGGTACGAATTAGGAATAGAACTAAAACCGATTTGAAGATGATCTGGGTAACGAAGCCGCTTTAGGCCTAGGCCTACTTCTAACGTAGCCCTGGACCTCCTCGATCTTTCGGAGTTTTGCACGCTGGCCTGTAGAGTACCTAGCTCGTGTGTAGGAATCAACAAGAGCGCAGCGGTGTCGTTTGCTACGCGCTGCACGCACTGCTGCTGCACTGCTACGGCCTAACGTTAGATTTATCGTTCAGGAAACCTGCACACTTTTCCAAAAGGGAACCGCCATTACTCTAGTAAAATGCTCGAGAGGGATATAAAACAAATATCGACTGCTTTCTTTCGGGCCATGGTAAAACTATTTGACCTCGGTGATTTCTCAACAGTGCCATGTCCCTCGACTTCGTCTCGGGACATAGCACTGTTGAGAAATCACCTCGGTGCAAATAGTTTTACCATCTCCCTCAGCAGCAGTCGATATTTGTATACTAGCGCTTGAACCTTGATATATACCAAGTCTCAGATCAAAGTTGGATATCTAACTGTTAGATCAAAACAGATTTTAAAGTTCCCTTATGCAGTGTAATAAAGAACTATGTATTTATTTACTAATCTACTTACATTCGAAGGAAATAATCCTTTTTTCAGTCACCATGTTTCCAACTCAACGACCGAAACTTGCAGCTCTCGCGATCGCGAGAGATTTTACCTCTGGACGTACGCACACGCATTAAGTATTCGTGCGCACACAAGCAGCGCGGGGCTAGGACCTACTGAAAAATGCTCGAAAGTGCATTTTCTGAGTTTCTGCATGTTCAGAGTTTTGATTAAGAGTAAACATTTCTTCAAGAAAACTAGAAATAATATTGACACATTCAATTAAAGAAGCATGTCTAGTTTTATAGAATGTTAAATTACTTTTGAAAGATAATCTCTTTAGCTTGGAAAAACAAAGTTTGCAGAACGTTAATTAATCTGTGAATATTATTTCGAGAAACAACACCCAAACATTTGAGAGCCCCATATATGGCTGTACAAAATGACTTTTAAAATGCTAAGGAAACACATTTAAATTGCAATTTCATTTAAAGGGACAATTGAAACTCATGATCTTTCAAATATCAATTGAATGCAAGCAAAAAATAAAAATCGTGACTTTTGACATGGTTCTGAATTTTGTGCTAAAAATTACATTTTTCGGCAAAATTGCGCTTGACATCCGGCCGTACGCTATTCCTTAGTATTTTTGCAAGACTTTCAGCATGAGAACGGAGCATTAACAAAAAATGCCGTCGAATCCTTATCTAGAGCCCTTTTTTTAGGTTTGGCTGGTCTACTATATAGTGTATGATGTCACATGCGTACAACTATATAAGGAAAATAAAAATAGAATTTCACAAAACTTTACTTTTTGAATAAAGTGCACATTTCTGCAACTTGCTACTGACGTATGTTAAGGGTAATATTATTCTCCCTGCCTTCTGAGAGAAGTGGAGTGTTCTTTAGTTATGCGAGAAAAATGGATATATGTTGAATTTTTCTTTATTCTTTCTTTATATCGTTGTACTCATGTGACATCACAAGCTATAGTAGTCTTTTCATCCAGCCGTGACTGAGCAGAAACTTCAAAAATGCATAACTTTTTTACAGATTGTCCGATTTTGCTCAAACTCTCATTGATGTGTTCTACTAATATTGCTGCATTCACTCAACCCACATGTTTATGTGCTTTTTGTCCTTTAAGTGCACCTTTAAGTGTTTTTGTCCTTTAAGTGCACCTCCTATGGAGCCTAGCCTGGACTATTTCTAATGAAATTCCAAAGTGCCCATGCCTTCCATGAACTCCACACGTTGTTTATTTCCTCTCTCTCTCTCTCTCTCTCTTTCAACAGATATTTTGGAAAAGTTTGACCCAACCATGACACAGCTATATGACTCCTACCCATGATAGAGCACTAGATCTTCAACCTCGAATCTACCATTTGAAACGTGTTACAGAATGAAAGAGGGTCATTGTTTCCTTGCACAGAACGTCTTAAAGTGGAAACAGTGTTTTAGTGTATCCTTGTGAGCATAGGATGCGAATGAAACTAATGAATATTTAACACCTTCAATCCTTTCATCTACAAATTGAAAATTAAGTCGTATTCCCTACCTTAACGAGAATGGCGTGTCATTTTTTTAATATTTACCTGGTAAGAAGATGTATCGATGGATTGGGTAACAATGGAAGGAGTGTGACAGTTTGAAGACTTGTCGATTTATTTCGTTGTCACCATTTTGGAAGTGTCGCTTTTCAACTTCAAATGTGATTCAGTGAATCCATCCGAAGATAAGTTCATTAACTTGGCCAGCTTCTCTCCTTATATGCACAAATACAAATATGGAAAACAACTACGACCCAACGTTGCAGGTGGAGCTTACAGATCATCTCGACGATACACACTATATTGTTGACCAAGGAGCTAATATTAGAGTTGCAAGTAAGCAAAGTTGCAGTGCCCTAGAGCTTGCATGTTTGAAAGGACTTTCAGACGTTATCTCTGACCTTGTAGATCACGGAGAAGATGTCAACGCTGAAAGCAACAATGATTGGAAACTTTTGCACCTTGCATGTCGTGAAGGATATCTAAGTATAGCCAAAATCCTAGTATCGCATGGAGCAGACGTGAATTCTACGGACAAAACAGGTAGAACTCCTTTACAAAATGCATGTCAAAATGGACACCTTGAACTGGCAATGTATCTTGTTGAAAAGAAAGCAGACGTAAAGGCTACAAATGAAGAAGGTTTCTCTCCCGACATATTGGCGTCTTTGAACGGACACCATGATGTTGTTTCCTTCCTCGTGGATCACGGAGCTGATATAAATGCTGTTGATATCAATTCCTTGAGACCCTTGCACGCTGCCTGTCGACATGGGTATCAAAGAGTTGTCCAAATGCTTTTTGACCACGGAGCAGACATAAATTCTGTCGACAAATACGGTTACACCCCTTTGCAACATGCATGTCGATATGGACAAACTAACATAGCAACGTACCTTCTTCAACATGGAGCTGATGTAAATTTTGTTGACAAAGAAGGTACCACTCCGTTTCAACAAGCATGTGAAAATGGACATCTTGATGTGGCAAAGTACCTTGTTGAACAAGGAGCTGATGTAAATGCAGCTTCAAAAAAAGGTAACACGCCGTTACATAATGCATGTCTACATGGACATCTTGAAATGGCAAAGTATCTTCTTGAACAAGGAGCTGATGTGAATACTATTGATACAGACAATCGTAGTGCCCTCGTCTTGGCGTCTTTGAACGGGCACCCAAATGTTGTTTCCTTTCTTTTAGATCATGGAGCCGATATAAATCCGGTTGACATCAAATGCTTAAAACCTTTGCACGCTGCCTGTCAACGTGGGCATTTCACTGTTGCCAAAATACTTGTTGAGCAAGGAGCAGATGTCACTTCTCTCGACAAATATGATTACACTCCGTTACACGATGCATGCCAACACGGACACCTTGAAGTTGCAAAGTATCTTGTTGAACATGGAGCTGACATAAATGCCGAAAGCGGAGAAGGTTTTGGTTCCCTCACTTTGGCGTCTTTTGGAGGACACGCAGATATTGTTTCATTCCTTGTAGATCATGGAGCTGACATAAATCCGGCATATGTCAATTCCCTGAAACCCTTGCACGTTGCTTGTCAACAAGGGCATCTCAGTGTTGCCAAAATACTTGTTAACCAAGGAGCAGATGTCACTTCTCTCGACAAATATGAATACACTCCGTTACACAATGCGTGTCAAAATGGACACCTTGAAGTTGCAAAGTATCTTGTTGAACATGGAGCTGACATAAATGCCGAAAGCGAAGAAGGTTTTGGTTCCCTCACTTTGGCGTCTCAGGCAGGACACGCAGATATTGTTTCATTCCTTGTAGATCATGAAGCTGACATAAATCCCGCATATGTCAATTCCCTGAAACCCTTGCACGTTGCTTGTCAACAAGGGCATCTCAGTGTTGCCAAAATACTTGTTAGCCAAGGAGCAGATGTCACTTCTCTCGACAAATATGAATACACTCCGTTACACAATGCGTGTCAAAGTGGACACCTTGAAGTTGCAAAGTATCTTGTTGAACATGGAGCTGACATAAATGCCGAAAGCGAAGAAGGTTTTGGTTCCCTCACTTTGGCGTCTCAGGAAGGACACACAGATATTGTTTCATTCCTTGTGGATCATGGAGCTGATATAAATCCTGCATATATAAATTCCCTGAAACCCTTGAACGTTGCTTGTCAACAAGGACACCTCAGTGTTGCAAAAATACTTGTTGACCAGGGAGCAGACGTGAGTCCTCTCGACAAACATAATGACACTCCGTTACACAATGCATGTCAGAATGGACATTTCCAAGTTGCAAGGTATCTTGTTGAACAGGGAGCTGATGTGAATTCTGCAAACACAAATGGTTTTACTCCGTTTCACTTTTCATGCCAGAATGAACACCTTCAAGTTGCGAGGTATCTCGCTGAACAAGGAGCTGATGTAAATTATGTCGACAAAGATGGAAACACACCATTACACTTTGCATGTCCATATGAACACCTAGAGGTGGCAAAGTATCTTGTTGAACAAGGAGCTGATGTGAATTCCTCTAACACATATGGTACAACTCCGTTACAATTTGCATGTCTGCAAGGGCACCTTGAGGTGACAAGGTATCTTGTTGAACAAGGAGCCAATGTGAATTCTACCGACAAATATGGCAGAACCTCATTACAATTTGCAGCTAGAAAGGGGCATTTTGAGGTTGCAAAGTATCTTGTTCAACATGGAGCTGAAATAAATGCCGAATGCAAAGAAGGTGGCAATTCCCTCATCTTTGCTGCTTTGGAAGGACACACAGATATTGTTTCCTTCTTTGTAGTTCGCGGAGCTAATATAAATCCTGTAAACATCAATGCCCTGAATCCCTTGCTCGCTGCCTGTCAAAACGGCCATCTCAGTGTTGCCAAAGTCCTTGTTAAACATGGAGCTGATGTGAATGCTATTGTTTCAGACAATCGCAGTGCCCTCATCGTTGCTTCTTTGAACGGGCGCCCAGATGTTGTTTCCTTTCTTTTGGATCACGGAGCCGATATAAATCCCGTTGACGTCGAAGGCTTAAAACCTTTGCACGCTGCCTGTCAACGGGGGCATCTCAGTGTTGCCAAAATGCTTGTCAACCAAGGAGCAGATGTCACTTCTCTCGACAAATATGATTACACTCCGTTACACGATGCATGTCAAAATGGACACTTTGAAGTTGCAAAGTATCTTGTTGAACATGGAGCTGACATAAATGCCGAAAGCGGAGAAGGTTTTGGTTCCCTCACTTTGGCGTCTCAGGAAGGACACGCAGATATTGTTTCATTCCTTGTGGATCGCGGTGCTGATATAAATCCCGGAAATATCAATGCTATGAAACCTTTGCATGCTGCCTGTCAAAACGGCCATCTCAATGTTGCCAAAATACTTGTTGATCAGGGAGCAGACGTGAGTTCTATCAACAAATATGATGACACTTCGTTACATGATGCATGTCAGAATGGACACTTCGAAGTTGCAAGGTATCTTGTTGAACAAGGAGCTGATGTGAATTCTGCAAACACAAATGGTTTTACTCCGTTTCACTATACATGCCAGAATGGACACTTTCAAGTTGCAAATTATCTTGTTGAACACGGAGCTCACATCAATGCTTCTACAAAGTATGGTTACACTCCGTTACAATATGCATGTAAAAATGAACACTCTGAAGTGGCAAAGTATCTTGTTGATCACGGAGCAGACGTGACTTCTCTAGAAAAATGCAAAACTCCGCTACACTATGCATGTAGAAAGGGACACCTTGAACTGGCAAAATATCTTGTGAAACACGGAGCTCATATCAATGCTACTACCGACCATGGTTATACTCCCCTACAGTATGCGTGTGAAAATGGACACCTTGATATGGCAGAATATCTTACTGAACAAGGGGCTGATGTGAATTCTACAAACAAAGATGGAAATACTTCCTTACATCTTGCCTATGAAGATGGACACCTTGAAGTGGCTAAGTATCTTGTTGAGCACGGAGCTGATGTCAATGCCTCTACAAAGTATGGTTATACTCCGTTACAATATGCATGTGAAAATGGGCACCTTGAAGTGGTAAGATATCTAGTTGAACAAGGAGCTGATAAGAATCCTGTCGACAAAGGTGATAATACAACATTACATTATGCATGTGAGAATGGACATCTGGACCTGGCAAAATATCTTGTCGAACATGGAGCTGATGTCAATGCTTCTACTAATTATGGTTTCACTCCTTTACAATATGCGTGTGAAAATGGGCACCTTGAAGTGGCAAAGTATCTTGTTCAACAAGGAGCCAATGTGAATACTGCCGACGGAAATGGCACCACTCCCTTACAATGTGCACTTAAAAATAGACATCTTGACTTGGTGAAATTTCTTGTTGAACACGGAGCTGATGTCAATGCTTCTACCAATTATGGTTTCACTCCATTACAATATACCTGTGAAAATGGACATCTTGAGGTGGCAAAGTATCTTAGCGAAAATGGAGCTGATGTGAATTCTGCCAACACAGATGGCACTACTTCATTACAGCGAGCATGTCGAAATGGACACCTTGAAGTGGCGAAGCATCTCGTTGAACAAGGAGCCAATGTGAATTCTTTCGACAAAGTTGGCATCTCACCATTACATGATGCATGTCGACATGGACATCTTGCAATGACAAAGTATCTTGTTGAACAAGGAGCTAATGTGAATTCTGCTGACGATATTGGCACCACTCCGTTACAAAGTGCATGTGAAAAAGGACATTTTGACGTCGCTAAGTATCTTGTGGAATGCGGAGCTGATGTGAACGCGGAAAACGAAGAGGGCATCAGTTCTCTCGCCTTGGCGTCTTGGGAAGGACACTCAGATATTGTATCCTTCTTCATGGAACAAGGAGCTGATGTTAATGCTGCTGACAGAAGAGGTTTAAATCCAATACACATTGCTTGTCATATTGGGCATCTCGGTGTTGTAAAAATGCTTGTTGACCATGGAACTGATGTAAATTTTGCCTCCAAAGGAGGTTACACCCCGTTACTTTGTGCATGTAGACATGGACATCTCGAAGTGACAAAGTATCTTCTTAAACAAGGAGCAGATGTAAATGCTATTGATACAGAGAGTCGCAGTGCCCTCATCGTGGCTTCTTTAAACGGGCACCCAGATGTTGCTTCCCTCCTTTTGGATCATGGAGCCGATATTAATCCCGTTGATAAAGTCTTAAAACCCTTGCACGCTGCCTCTCAACATGGGCATCTAACTATTGTCAAAATACTTGTTGACCACGGAGCAGACATAAATTCTGTCGACAGATACGGTAACACTCCAATCCAACATGCATGTCGATATGGACAAATTGAAGTAGCAACGTACCTTCTTGAACATGGAGCTGATATGAATTCTGTCGAAGAAAATGGTACCACACTGTTACATCGTGCATGTACGAATGGACATCTGGATGTGGCAAAGTATCTTGTTGAACAAGGAGCTGACATAAATGTTGATTGCAAAGGTCTTACTTCCCTCACCTTGGCGTCTTTTAGAGGACACTCAGATATTGTTTCGTTCCTTGTGGATCACGGAGCCGAGATAAATTCCGTAGATATCAATGTCCACAACCCCTTGCACATTGCCTGTCAAAAAGGGCATCTCGGTGTTGTCAAAATACTTGTTGAACAGGGAGCAGACGTGAGTTCTATCGACAAATATGAACGCACTCCGTTACAAGTTGCATGTAACAGTGTACACCTTCAAGTTGCTAAGTATCTCGTAAAACAAGGAGCTGACATAAATGCTGAATGCAAGGGTGTCAGTTCCCTCACCTTGGCGTCTTTTAGAGGACACTCAGACATTGTTTCATTCCTTCTTGTTCAAGGAGCCGAGATAAATCCTGCAAATATCAATGCTGAAAAACCTTTGCACGTTGCCTGTGAAAACGGGCATCTCAATGTTGTCAAAATACTTGTTGACCAGGGAGCAGACATAAATTCTGTCGACACATACGGTAACACTCCAATCCAACATGCATGCCGATATGGACAAATTGAAGTAGCAACGTACCTTCTTGAACATGGAGCTGATATGAATTCTGTCGACAAAAATGGTGCCACACTGTTACATCGTGCTTGTACGAATGGACACCTTGACGTGGCAAAGTATCTTGTTGAACAGGGAGCAGACATGAGTTCAATCGACAAATATGAACACACACCGTTACAAGATGCATGTAACAATGGACACCTTCAAGTTGCTAAGTATCTCGTAAAACAAGGAGCTGACATAAATGTTGAATGCAAAGGTTTCAGTTCCCTCACCTTGGCGTCTTTTAGAGGACACCCAGACATTGTTTCATTCCTTCTGGATCAAGGAGCCGAGATAAATCCCGCAAATATCAATGCTGAAAACCCTTTGCACGTTGCCTGTGAAAACGGGCATCTAAGTGTTGTCAAAATACTTGTTGAACAGGGAGCAGACGTGAGGTCTATCGACAAATATAAACACACTGCGTTACAACAGGCATGTGAGAATGGACACCTTAACGTGGCTAAGTATCTTGTTGAACAAGGAGCTGACATAAATGCTGAATGCAAAGGTTTCAGTTCCCTGACCTTGGCGTCTCTGAGAGGACACCCATTTATTGTTTCGTTCCTTGTGGATCACGGAGCCGAGATGAATCCCGTAGATATCAATGCCCAGAACCCCTTGCACATTGCATGTCAACGTGGGCATCTCAGTGTTGTCAAAATACTTGTTGAACAGGGAGCAGACGTGAGTTCTATCGACAAATATATACACACTCCGTTACAAGAGGCATGTAAGAATGGACACCTTGACGTGGCAAAGTATCTTGTTGAACAAGGAGCTGACATAAATGCTGAATGCAACGATCTCAGTTCCCTCACCTTGGCGTCTCTGGGAGGACACCCAGATATTGTTTCGTTCCTTGTGGATCGCGGAGCTGAGATTAATCCCGTAAATATCAATGCTGGAATACCTTTGCACGTTGCCTGTGGAAAAGGCCATCTTAGTGTTGTCAAAATACTTGTTGAACAAGGAGCAGACGTAAGTTCTCGCGACAAATATAATGACATCCCGTTACACGGTGCATCTCGGAATGGACACTATCAAGTTGTAAGGTATCTTGTTGAACTAGGAGGGCACGTGAATTGTGCTAACACAAATTTTAAAACTCCGTTTCACTATGCATGCCAGAATGGACACCTTAAAATTGCACATTATCTTGTTGAACGCGGAGCTGACATAAATGCTGAATGCAAAAAAGGTTTTGGTTCCATCACTTTGGCGTCTCAGGAAGGACACGCAGATATTGTTTCATTCCTTGTGGATCGCGGTGCTGATATAAATCCCGGAAATATCAATGCTATGAAACCTCTGCATGCTGCCTGTCAAAACGGCCATCTCAATGTTGCCAAAGTCCTTGTCGAACATGGAGCTGATGTGAATGCTTTCAACAAAGATGGAAACACTGCGTTCAAATGTGCATGTAAAAATAAACATCTGGAAGTGGCAAAATATCTAGTTGAACAAGGAGCAGATTTAAATGCGAAAAATGAAGGTGACAGTCCCGTAATTTGGGCGTCTTTGCACGGACACCTAGATATTGTTTCCTTCCTCGTAGATAATGGAGCTATTATAAATCCTATTGAAAGCAACGCTTCAAAACCTTTACACAATGCTTGTGATAATGGGCTTCTCAGTGTTGTTCAAGTACATAGAAATCGGGGGACCGACGTAAATTTTGTCAGCAAAATTATCACTCCGTTACAATGTGCGTGTCAAAATGGACACCTTGAAATCGCCAAGTATTTGGTTGAACAAGGAGCTAATGTAAATGCTGTTAATAAAGACTTTGGCAGTGCAGTTGTCCTGGCGTCTTTGAAAGGCCACTCACACGTTGTCTCTTTCCTTGTTGACAAAGGAGTTGATATAAATCCCGTTGATAGCAATGCTTTAAAGCCCTTGCACGCTGCATGTTTGAATGGGCATCTCAGTGTTGCTAAAATACTTGTTGACCACGGATCAGACGTGAATTCTGTGAACAAAGGTGGTATTACTCCGTTACAATATGCATGTAACAATGGACACCTTGAAGTATCAAAGTATCTTGTTAAACAAGGAGCAAATGTGAATTTTACTTGGGAAAATGGTCGCTCTCCATTGCAACGTGCATCTGAAAAGGGACACCTTGAAATGGCAAAATATCTAGTTGAACAAGGAGCCGATGTGAATTCTGCCAACACAGATGGCACTACTTCATTACAGAGTGCATGTCAAAACGGACACCTTGAAGTGGCAAAGTATCTTACAGAACAAGGTGCTGATGTGAATTCTGCTGACAAATATGGCACTTCTTCATTACAGAGTGCATGTCGAAACCGACACCTTGAAGTTGCAAAGTATCTTATTGAACAAGGGGCTAACATAAATGCCGAATGCGAGAAAGGTTTCAATTCCCTCACCTTAGCGTCTTGGGAAGGACACCCAAACATTGTTTCGCTCCTTTTAGATCACGGAGCGGACATAAATCCCCTTAACAGTAATGTCTTCAAACCCTTGCAAGCTGCCTGTTACAATGGGCATCTCAGTATTGCCGAAATACTTGTTGACCAGGGAGCAGACGTGAATTCTCCCGACAGTTATAACACTCCGTTACAATACGCGTGTGAAAACGGACACCTTGAACTGGCCAAGTATCTTGTTAAAAAAGGAGCTGATGTGAATACTATTGACAAACATACAACCACTCCGTTAAATTGCGCATGTGAAAATGGACACCTTGAAGTGGTAAAATATCTAACTGAGCAAGGTGCTGATGTGAATTTTGCCGACAAAGATGGTTCCACGTCGTTGCAATATGCGTGTAAAAAAGGACACCTTGAAGTAGTAAAGTATTTAGTCGAACAAGAAGCCAATTTGAATTCTGCCGACAAGGCTGGCATGACCCCTTTACATTATGCATGTCAACATGGACATCTAGAAATTACAAAGTGTCTTCTTGAGCGAGGAGCCAGTTTGAATTCCGCACACAGATATAGCACCACGCCGTTACAACTTGCATGTGAAAATGGAAACCTCGAAATAGCAAAGTATCTAATTGAACAAGGTGCCGATGTGAATTCTGCACACAAAGTTAGCACCACCCCATTACATGATGCATGTCGACATGGACATCTTGATATGGCGAAGTATCTTGTTGAACAAGGAGCTGATGTGAATTCTGCTAGCAAATCCGGCACCATTCCTTTACATAAAGCAAGTCAAAACGGACACCTTGAAGTAGTGAAGTATTTAGTCGAACAAGAAGCCAATGTAAATTCTGCCGACAATTTTGGCATGACCCCTTTTCAATATGCATGTGAACGTGGACATCTAGAAATTACAAAGTGTCTTCTTGAGCGAGGAGCCAGTTTGAATTCCGCACACAGATATAGCACCACGCCGTTAAAACTTGCATGTCAAAATGGAAACCTCGAAATAGCAAAGTATCTAGTTGAACAAGGAACTGATGTGAATTCTGCCAATGAGAATGGAAGCACTGGGTTACAATATGCATGTAGAAAGGGATACTTGAATTCTGCCGATCAAGATGGTACTACTCCCTTACAACATGCATGTCGAAGGGGATACCTTGAAGTGGCAAAGTACCTTGTTGAACAAGGAGCCAATGTGAATTCCGCACACAAAGTTGGCACCACCCCATTACATGACGCATGTCGACATGGACATCTTGAAATGGTGAAGTATCTTGTTAAACAAGGAGCTAATGTGAATTCTGCTGGCAGATTTGACACCAATCCGTTACATAATGCATGTCAAGATGGGCACCTTGAAGTGGCAAAATATCTCGTTGAGCAAGGAGCAGACGTAAATTCTGCTAATAAAACAGGTTTAAGCCCACTCACCCTTGGATCTTTGAACGGACATCATGATGTAGTTTCCTACCTTGTGAATCACCGAGCGGACATAAATCCCGTAAATACCAATGCATTAAAGCCCTTGCATGCTGCATGTCAAAAAGGGCATCTTGAAATGGCAAAGTATCTTTTTGAAAAAGGAGCTGCTGTGAATTCTGCTGCCAAAGATGGTTCGACATCCTTACAAGATGCATGCAAAAATGGACACCTTGAAGTAGCAAAGTATCTTGTCGAGCAAGGAGCTGATGTGAATTCTGCTAGTAAAAATGGCACTTCTGCTTTACAGCGTGCATGCAAGAATGGACACCTTGAAGTGGCAAAGTACCTTGTTGAACAAGGAGGCAATGTGAATTCTACCGACAGAAATGGCACCACTCCGCTACATCTGGCATGTAAAAACGGACACTTGGACGTTGCGAAGTATCTTATTGAACAAGGAGCCGATCTGAATTCTGCCGACAAAGATGTTAAAAGTCCTCATCAATATGCATGTAAATACGGAAAACTTGAAGTAGCCACGTACCTTGTTGAACAAGGAGCTGAAGTGAATTCTGTCGGTATTGATGTTGACACTACTGCATTTGAAGGAGAGGACCTCCTTCAACTGGTAAAGGATCTTGTTGAACAAGATGCTGTGAGTTATGCCGACAATTTTTTGCAGCCTTGTTTACAATATGCATGCCAAAATGGAGACATTGAAATGATTGAATATCTTGTTGAAAAAGGAGTTGTAGAGAATTTTGCCTACAAAGATGGTGGCAGTCTTCTCCAATATGCATGTGAATACGGACAACTTGAAGTGGCAAAGTATCTTGTTGAACAAGGAGCTGATGTGAATTCTCCAAACAAATATGGTGAAACTCCTCTGGATTGTGTATGTTTTGAAGGACACCCTGATGTTGTTTCCTTCCTTTTGGATCAAGGAGCTGACCCAAATCAGGAAAGCAGCGATCACCGGAAACCTCTGCATTATGCGTGTTACAGTGGGCATCACAACGTTGCCAAAATCCTTGTTGACTATGGGGCAGATGTGAATGCAGCTGCAAGAAATGGTGACACTCCTTTACAATATGCATGTGCAAGGGGACACCTTGAAGTAGCAAAGTATCTCGTTGAGCAAGGTGCCGATGTAAATACTGCCAATAAAAAATGTCGCACCCCTCTTCATAATGCAATGTTTTATAGACACCCTGAGCTCTGTAAGTATCTCATGGATTCAAGAGCAGAAGTAAATATCCAAGATGAAAAAGGATTAACCCCTTTACACATTGCATCAATAAATGGGCATCTTGAAATGGTAAAATGTCTTGTTTTGAACGGTGCCGATATCGGCAATGGTGCTAACTGCATCACAAGCAGTGGAAATGGTATCTTTGCCATTCATTTTGCATCATTTTATGGAAATTTCGAGGTTCTCAAGTATCTTGTTGAGAATGGTGCAAGTATAAATGAAAGGATTGACAATGGACTCAGTCCTCTGCATATTGCAGTTCAAAAAGGTCACTCGCGGTTGTCATGTTATTTGATACAGAAAGGAGCTAGTGTAAATGAAGCTTATGGAAATGGTCTGACACCTCTACATATTGCAATTCAGAGAGGTGATTTGGAGTTGTTCAAGTGTCTTCTGGACAATGGTGCGGATGCTAATGCTCAAGCGATGAATGAAGGAACACCTTTACACACTGCGGCAAGAGCAGAGAATCTCCAAATAGTCACCGCTCTTGTGAGCAAAGCTGCAGATGTGAATGCAACCAATGGGTCAGGACAGAATCCTCTACATATTGCAATCCAAAGCGGAAATTTTCCGGTTGTTTCATTTCTTATGGAGGAATGTGCTTGTGTTGACATTTTCAATGATACAACCTTAGGTGTTGCAGCTGCAGAAGGTCATCTTAGCGTTGTGGAATATCTCATTAGCAAAGGCGCTGATGTCAATGGCTCGAAAGGAGAAGGAACAACACCCCTTCATCGGGCAGCTAAGCATGGACATCTTGAGGTTGTGATCTGTCTGGTCTCTAATGGTGCCAGGGTAGACATCACAGACAGTAAAGACTACACACCTCTGCATGTTGCAGCAAAAGAAGGACATGTCAACATTATGGTTCATTTCATCACTAGCATTGCCTGTACCACTGAGCCTGAGGTTGCTGCTGGGAGATTACAGGTAAATTGTACTTTCAAGCTCTGTGTAAATACTGCTTACAGTGTTCAGCACACTTAACACTTGTATCAGAGTGCATCTACTTAAAGCTTTTAACTAGACTTGTCTCTGTGAACTAAACTTTTTCATTTAAGTTTTGTTTGAGTAGATCTATGATTGTGACAATAAACAGCTATATGTTTTGTTATCTCATCTACGCCATGCATAAACGTTTTACATTTTCATCTCCTTCTTGAGAACCCCAATGCCAATTTTCACCAAACTTGGCAGGTAGCAGCCCTAGGGGGATAGAATCCCAAATTGTTCAAATGAGCACCATGCCCTACCTGGGGCCCCAGAGGGACCCAACCCCCCCCCCCCCCCCCAAAAAAAAAAGAATCTTAACAAACTCTTCTTCACTAGAACCAGAAGTGATTAGAGGTAAGTAAATACTATGAGTTGGTGCATTGATGACTGTAGTTTCAAGTTCGTTCATGGCGGACTCAGGGGTGCCCTCCTTGGGACCCAGGGGAGGGGTCCCATTGGGGCCCAAATTGTACATTTTCATATTTTTCTTGAAATGACATGGATTTTTACCAAACTTAGCAGGTAGCATCCCTAGAAGGATAGAATCTCAATCCCATAATATGGGCGCCATGATCCACATGGGGGCTCCAGGGGGCCTAGATTGGGGCCAATTTGTAAATTTTTATCTTTTTCTTGACAATCGCATGAGGAAATTTTCACCAAACTTGGCAGGTAGCATCCCCAGGGGGATAGAATCTCAATCTCATAAATGGGCGCCATGCTCCACATGGGGGGGGGGGGGACATAGATTGGGGCCAAATTGTAAATTTTCATTTTTTTCTTGAAAATTTCATAATGAATTTTCACCAAACTTGGCAGGTAGCATCCCTAGGGGGATAGAATCTCAATTCCATCAAATGGGCACCATGCCCCACCTGGGAGTCTCCCAGGGGGCCCAACCCCCCCCCCCCCCAGGAATCTTTAAAGTTTTTCTCTAGAACCAGAAGTGATTGAGCTAAAATACAAAAAAAAATCAGTTTATTGATGACAGTTGTTTCGTTTCATAGCAGAATGTGGGGTCCCCCCCCCAAAAAAAAAAAAAAAAAAAGAGAGAGAGAGAAGCCAGTGGTGTGGGATGGGTCCAAATGAGGACTTAAATTGTACATGTTCATAATCTTCTTGAAAACCCCTTTATGAATATTCACCAAAATTGGCATAGAGCGTCCCAGGGGATTAAGATCTCAATTTGTTCAACAGGGCACCATGCTCCTCTTGGGGGCCCCTAGGGGCCCAATATCCCCAAACACTAAGGAATATCTACAATTCCTCCTCTCTAGAACCAGAAGTTATAGAGCTTTAAGTCTTTTTTTTTAACTGCATAGTCCAATATTCTTTAAAGTACAGTGTACTTGGCAGATATTTTACGTGGTATTTTTAGTGTGATGGAATATATGAAAATAGACACCATGCCCCAAGCTCTCAAAGCTATCCACCATGACAAGTTTCCAGTGTTCTCAGGTAAGAATCTGTAAGAATGCATGGAAGGTGAACTTGCGATGCTCAGGTGAGCGCGAGACGCCCGCGGTCTCTTGTTCTTAAAGTTGGCTTCTGGTTTTGCTCAAAATTTTCCAAGGTTTATGACCTGATAAATAGTACTGATCGGACAGGCTTCACACCATTGCATCTTGCTACATGGCATGGTCATTCATCTGTAATAGAGGCTCTTGTGGATCACAATGCTGACCTGAACATTCCCTCTGGCAATGGTCGAACATGTCTTCACACAGCCGTCAGACTCTGCAGTGATGACAAAAGACATGTTGAATGTTCACCTTCCCTAACAAAGGTATTCTTTTGATTTGAGATTTCTCAAACAATACAGTCACAGTCAAGATGTGGTCACATTAGTCATAACATGATTGTACAACCACATACAAACACAAAATAATACACCCCTACTTTTTCCCCACAATCTTGAGTTGATTCCTTTAAATAATATGACAATAGGACATTCCCGTCACCAGATGTTGCAAGTGAGCGGTAAACTTCATACTTTGCTCGATTGATTTGAAAAAAAAAAATCCACAAAAATCCGTTTCTTGTGTAAAGAAAATACACATTTTGTCAACTTGCTTCTAACATAAATGGTTGAGGTTAGATTATCCCCCGCTTTGTAGAACTACATTGCAACACAGCAGTAGAGAAGGTGTTAGCTTCATTCTTTGCTTTTAGGACCAGATACTACTGTATCACAGGACAGCGGTGGGAGAAAATATAAACCACTACACTAACTTTTGAGGTAGGGTGTGATGTGAATTGAAGTTGAGATATTGGTTGGTATGCTGGCTTCCTGTATATGCTGTACACTCTTAATTAAGTGTCCGTCTGGCTTCGTAGAGATTGTGTGTCTATAATAGGAAGAGAATTGATCCTTCCTTTTCAAGTGAGGAGATGGAATGCTAACCGGGGGAATAGAAACTGACTGATATTCACGATGACATTGTCACCAGGATATCACACCTAGGTGATTGCTAATTGGCATTAAACATCAGTTGCGATTAGCCTTCGTTAGACAAAGTGTAAATACTATACAAATGGATGTGCTTACAGAACTCTTCATCCATATTCATCGATCATCCTTGTGCACTTATTTTGCAAATCAAGTTGTACAGCATTTAACTCTTGGATGGAATGAGTATAAAATTAATTTCAGGCCATGTCTACCGCCTTTTTTATAAGGAATGTAACAATTAGGGGCTAATGGGAGGAAAATGGCAATTTCGTCCTTTCCTAATCTGGCAGTAAAAATAATTTTATGCAAAATACTCAAACTTGTTTCAATAGTTGTAGTATAGCCCCTATCATAGGAGCTAAGGCAAAAAGACCTAAAAGGCCTATTATAAGTGATTAAATTGCTAGAAAATTTTCTCGAGGTGCAGAATAGGTAAACGTTCGTGGTTTTGCAATTTGATACCTAAATTCGTTGTTGGCATCACCGACTAGATAAACACCATTGTTTTTCTTCCTATTCTGTTCAGATTTTGCAAACTTGTACACGTAAGGAATGCAAAGTTTCTGCAAAACATGCCTGTGATCCCCATGTTGTTCATGAGTTAGGGCTAATATAATCAAAAGTCAGATTTCAGCCATTACCTTTTTACACAGTTTGGACAGATAGATTGTTGTGTCTTTGTTTGTTTGACTTTATTTCATCACGGATAAGAGCCTGCTTTCAGCTGTTAGTCAGGAAGGCCGTGAACGTTAATAGAAAGCGTCTGTTTACAAAGTAACAATGAATCAAATGTAACCCCAAATTAATAGTAACATGAAAAGTATATACACAATTTACAAGAAAAACTACAATGAGATATGAAGTAAAGAATAACACACATAAATAAACAAAGGTTAGAAAAATGGGCAATCATAATGTATCAATAATGAAAATAGGGTAAGAGGTTTGATTGATTGATTGATTGATTGATTGATTGATTGATCGATAATGGTTAATTAGAACAAATTTCCAAAGTAGTAGCCCGAAGGCTAAATTATAATGCATCACATAATAAACATATAAATTACATCAAACAGCATACATTGTGTGAACATTTTAACAATTGTTTCAAAATTGTGGACGAGTGTTTAATAAGACACGGGGTGGACAAATGAGTTTAATTACTGACTTGTCTGTGAGCAAATATTTGAAAAGGACTAATACAAAAATTAACGTTTGAATATAAATCGTTGCGATCATACAGGTCTTTTCTTTATTTCTGTTTATACACATGTAAATAATTTGATATCAATTATTGTCCTGCGCAAGAGACTCGTAGAGAGGTCATCAAAGAACTCATTAAAGAACAAGTTAGAAGCCGAGTATGATATATTCTTTCTTCTTCTTTAAAAAAAAAAGATAATATGTATATACGTTGTTTATAGAGAACGACAGTGGTTTTATTGTGTCTGATACATTATAGATTAAAGATACACTGAAATTGATTTTTAGGTTTCTGAACAAATAGTTCAACTGTAGGTAATGATATAACGTGTGTCTCCAAAAAAACAAAACAACAACAACTATACACTATTGAAATGGCTGCCGAATAAGAAATATATGATTCGGGGGGGGGGGGAGGTTTATATGTATGGATAGCTTATGGACTCAACTTTCATATGACACCAAAAAGTCTAAAAATAATTTATGCTTGAATGAGCACTGCTCACTTTTGTAAAGGGTATGAAAATTGGGCTGCGCAGGAATTAGCCGTCAAATTTTGCGAGAGGTGAGTCCGTTGAGGCTTGCAAAACTGAAGTTGATATGATAGGTAGGGATTTTGTAACATTGAATATTCAATTATGGATTGTCCCCCCTCCCCCCCCCCCCCCAAAAAAAAAAAAATGATTGTCAAAGATGTTCAGCTATTTATTCTTCAGGTCAATGGGTAACCTGAATAATAAGTAGCCAGTAGCTGTGACATTCCTTTTTCAACAAAATGTATTTGAATAATGAATTTACATAATCTCCATCTGGTTATACAAATACATTATGTTGAAAATTGAATGTCACAGCTACTGGCTACTTATTATTCAGGTTACCCATTGACCTGAAGAGTAAATAGCTGACATCTTTGACATTCTTCTTTCTTTCTTTTTTTTTTGACAATCCATAATTGAATATTCAATGTTACATAATCATTATCATATCATATCAACTTCAGTTTTGTAAGCTCCAACGGACTCACCTCACAATTGGAAGGCTAATTCCTGCGCAGCCCACTTTTCATACCCTTTACAAAAGTGAGCAGTGCTCATTCAAGCATGAATTATTTGCAGACTTTTTGGTGTCATATGAAAATTGAGTCCATAAGCTATCCATACATATAAACCTTTCCCCCCAGAATCATATATTTCTTATTCGGCAGCCATTTCAAAAGTGTATAGTGTTTTTGTTTTTTTAGACACACGGTAGAAGCACAACAGGAAATGTGCATCTTGGTTGACCTGCTATGGAGCTCAAGTGAGCATCAACCCCTTGGGTTCTTGTTATTCATGTTACATGTCACTACTCAAGATCCATTTGGTATACAATGTATTTCTCTATATCAAACACAGATCACCGATGGTTCCTCTGATGACAATCTTGCACCTGAGAAAGCCCTTATTCTTTACCTTCTTCAGCATGGGGCAGACCCCAATGTTACTGACAATAGAGGAAAAGTCCCTCTGAAGTATGCGCGTGATGATGTGCATGACTTGATGACAAGGTGAATTTTGTCAAATTCATTCATATAAATGTTCAAATGAACTGTGAATATGAAAACAATATTAAGGCTACGATACCATTCCAAGGTAAATTGTTTAAAGAAATTTTGTGAGTTTCATAAGGTTTTCAATGTTCAAAAGTTTATTACAATAGGCGTTTTGTCTTCAAAACCTATTTGAAACTTAGCTGAAAATGGTACTTAGAACTTTCAAAATAACAAACCTGTATACACGGCTGTCTGATTTATTTTTTTTTCTCTCTTTTTCGGTTTTATTTTTAATTTTGGAAAATGCACTTTTTTACTTTAGGAAGTGTTTTATCAAAATTTCGAAAGAACGATCAAGCCTTACTGTAACTGTGGTATAACATGTTATTATAATTTTCTGTCATCATAAATATGACTATCGATTATGTGCGTAAGGGAGCTCACAATAATGCTGCAAAGACGCCTAGAACAGTGCCCTGACTTGTCTGACGACATATGTGTACCTTTACAATGTGCGACATCCAGCAAGCACTACAATGTACTATGTTTATGGTCTCTGGGCAGAAAAAAGGAACGAAAAACAAAAGAATCATTAATATTCTCTTCGATGATAGTGATTTCTATGTCATGTATGAAATCATAAATACATTCTACAGCCAATTGTAATCCAACCGAATAACCACCACAGCTGAAAGTATGACCAGCAATAAAATATTATTTTTGCAATTGAGAAAGTACAAGCTGTGATTTTACTTTTTCTCTGTCAATCAAATAATGTGACTCACGCGTTCAAATTTTAAAATTTATAGATCACTTCAGAATAGTGTTTCTTAGGTTGTTTCGTAAATATATTCTTCTAGTTTGTTAGATCTACTAAAGATAGGAACTGTCTTGATCATTATGTTATATTTCCCAGTGAAATCAATTAAGACAGAGAATGCTTTTAACTTGAGGGTTCAATTTACCTTTCAACAATTTGTTTACTTTGTAATATTTTGGCAAAGGTTTGGTGCAGCACCAGACGGTCATGATCTGCAACCAGCCGCTGTTGAACATGGTAATTATCTGTGGAAGATATTTACATCAGATGCACTTCTAACTGGATTGATGTCAATTTGTTTTATTGGATATTATGTAACGTAAACAAAGACTTCGGCACTATTTTTGTTTTCAAATATTGTAAATCCATAAGAAAAGCCACTTCTTGGCAAAATGAATATGCGACGTAGTACTGTGTTGCCCTGACAAAGTTACATTCTCTAAAGCTAAGTAAACATTTGTACATGTTTATTATTTTATCAAAGCAAACAGATACAGATACAGATAAAGATACAGATATTTTTATTAGTCTTTCTTCCAACAAAAAAGATAATCATTTTCCAGGTGAAAAAATACAATACAAATTATACAAAGTACACTGTTTACATAATTCAGACATGAAAATATAACTACAACAATATAACTTAGCAGTCGCACATAATATACAATCCACATAAATTAAAACACAATTAATAAATCTTCACAATCATAATACAGAGTAACCAGGAAGAGAGACTAATAAGAGATAAGAAGACAGAGAGAGAAAGAAATAAGAAAGAGAGTGAGGGAGAAAGAAAAAAGGGAGACACCCAACTAGAAGTGGTAAAAAGAAAGGAAAAGTCTGATATAGAGAAGAGAAAAAGGACATCATTTATGCACTGCACTGTGTTTAAATTAAATTACAAGAAAGAAATACATATACAAAGACTGCACTGGGAAAGACACAAAGACAACCTGTCGATAGTGCCCTAGTTAAGGACACAAGCTGGAATGCAGTGTTCAGGAGTAGCATACCTTCATGTAACTTCATGTAACTTCAGATGCGGAATGTCCCACCAGGTGCAAGCCAGGCAGTGACCATGCCAACCGAATCATGCAAATTCGTGTAGTTAGCACGATCAACGCCCGGCACACTCCAGGCGAGACAATCCGCATCTACTCAAACAATTTACCATGGTCTTGTGTAAGTGTGCTTAATGCACGTGAGGTTAAAACGAATCAAGTGGTAAAAATAAATAAATATGACCACACGTCTTCATTATATCAAGTGATACGAGGCGAGAAGTAAGGGTGAGAGGGGAATGAGGGGGAAAGAAAAGAAGAGGAAGAAAGAAAAAAAGAGAGAGAAAGCAAGAAAAAGAAGAAAAGACAAAGAGAAAAAAATGCATATGCTGGTAGAGAGACTACATGTACCCTATTGTTTCCCCATCAATAACAAATTAAGTAACATATTATAATGCATATATAACAAATTTAAATGGCATCTTATGATACATATAAATCCCTAAACACAATTCATGTGTCAAATCTACAGACGCCTAAGAAAAGATTACAGAAAGTGAATACGGTCGAAACCAAACAGCTCCAACTGACTCAGTGTCGCCGAGTACTATTGAATATGTATATTGCACATGGAATAAAAGATTCTTCTTTGTAATATCTAATGATACAAAAACGAAGGTAGGGGAAGGGGGAGGGAGAAAAGAAAAAGAAAAGAAAGAAAGAACAGTTAAAGAAAAGTTGAAAAGAAAGAGAAAAAAAAAGAAAGCAAGAAAAGAGAGAAAATGCATATGCTAGAAGAGAAACTACATGCTTTCCCCATCAATAACAAATTTAAAGGCATACATGAAGTATATAAATTCCTAACATAATTCTTCACAGATAGTTACATTGGATATCAGTGTCATAAGGTTCATATGTCAGTCTACAGACTCATAATAAAAAGGACTGGAACAGCGAACACCGAACAGTCACTGACTCGGCGTCGCTGTAAACTATTGAATAAGTGTATTGCACATGGAATGAAAGTTTTCCGAAAACGATCTGTTCTAACACGTATCTGACGTGCTCGACCAGACTCATTTAAAATCACTAGAGGATTTAGTGGGTGTAAAGAATCCTTCAATAATTTTTGAAAGTGAGTCAGAAGCCGTTCATCTGCCAAATTACTGAGACATTCTATATCTTCACCTATTATTTTCCCAGCAGTCTTTGTAATCCTCTCAAGCCTTAACCTATCCTGTACCCTCAGAGAGTTAAACCAGATGATACAACAATATGTGATCACAGATTGAATTACTGAGCTGTAAGACAGTCTCATGATATCTCTACTCACATTGAACTTGTTCATTTTCCTAAGAAAATACAGCCTTTGACTTGCCTTTGAGTATGTTTTCCTAACATGTGTTCCCCATGACAGTTCATTGTCAATATGAACTCCTAAGTAATTATATTCTGTAACGATTTCAACATTCTCACCATGTACACTTAAAGGAATAATACCATTTCTCTGTCTCCTAAAATCCAAAATCATTTCTTTTGTTTTTTCCACATTAAGGACCAGATTGTTGTTTTGACACCAATTTACAAACTTAGTGACTTCATGCCTGTATGAATTTTCATCATTCTCACGAATAAGGCCTGTGACAACTGTATCATCGGCATATTTTATGATAACACAGGATTCATTTTGTGTTTTACAATCATTAGTATATGAACTGAACAAAAAGGGGGATAGAACACACCCTTGTGGAACTCCTACCCTTGTGATAATTGTATCTGAAAGTGTGCCATTTATTTTTACCCTTTGTTCCCTGTCTACCAAAAAGTTAAAAATCCATGAACACAACACAGAATGAATTCCCATAACCTGAAGTTTATGTTTAAGACGATATGGATCAATAGTATTAAAAGCTGAAGAAAAATCCGCAAACAAAACACGAACGTAAGTATGCCATAAGGTCATGATAGCATCTTCTACACCTTTGTTTGCCTGGTAAGCAAACTGAAAAGGATCACTCTTCACCTGAGATACAAGTGCATTCCTAACAAGTTTTTCAAAACATTTCATGATTACTGGTGTGAGAGCAATGGGTCTAAAATCATTATGATGAACAGGATTAGGAATCTTCGGTATTGGTACAATGTGAGACAATTTCCATGATCTAGGAGGATGCATAGAATCAAATGACCACTGAAACAACTTTTGAGATACACTGGCCAATTCATTGCAACACAGTTTCAGAGTTCTTCCCGTCAAACCATCAGGGCCAGTGCCCTTCCTTGAGTTAATTGATTTCAACTGTTTCTTGACATCTTCTAAACGAATTAATAATCGATTTTCATTTACAAAAGCCAAAAATGAGGAAGATTCCTTCCTCCAATGTATCATTCCTAGCAAAGGCCGCATGCTTCTGGTTAAGAAGAGCATGAATTTCTTTGCTGAGCCATGGCTTGCTGTTTGGATAAAGCTTGATGGTATATTCCGGTATAATGATATCCTCACAGAATCTAATGTAGTCAGTAATATCCCAACCTCTGTTGCCTCATCCAAGCTATGATCCTCGAAGAAGACATCCCAGTCGGTGCACGAAAGACAGGCGCGAAGGGTTTCGACTGCATTGTCAGTCCATCTCCGTACTGTCTTTACCGCTGGTTTACTTTGCTTTAACTTTTGTCTATATTTAGGAATGAGAGAAACCATGTTATGGTCCGAGGCTCCTAAACTAGGTCTTATGCGGGCCGTATAACCATCCTTGACATTTCCATAACATTTATCAAGACCATGTTCACCTCTGGTAGGAAGCAGCACATACTGCGATAACTGAGGCATGTGGCCATCAAGCACACAATTATTGAAGTCACCCAATATCAATTTTACAGAGTCAGGGGATTTCCTCTCAAGTTCATTATGAATATCCACAATTTTTGTAGCAGCTGTTAAAGTATTTGTATGTGGAGGAATGTACACCACTGTAACAAAAATCTGGTTATATTCTCTGGGCAAGTAAAAAGGTCTCAGTCCAACAGTAAGCAGCTCCAGATCAGGAGAGCACTCACGTTCCTTGACCGACATATTGTTGCACCATTTCTCGTTTACGTATATGCAGACACCTCCTCCCTTCTCCTTCCCTGACTGTGAGTTCATGTCCATTCGTATGCACGCAAAGTTATCAATGTCGCTACTAGCCTCTGTGACATTTGCATTAAACCAGGTTTCAGAAAAACACAAGAGGCAGCTATCCCTATATTCATAATTATATATCACCTCGGCCTGAAGTTCATCTAATTTGTTGTTCAAAGACTGTGCATTACCTAGCATACCATAATTGATGGCAGGGGTGGGTTGAAGCGCCTTCGGCCGCCTTCGGCGAAGACGAGTGCGAAGTCCACCTTTCTTTCCCCTTCTTCGTTGGCGTAATTCCTGAGGAATGTCCGTATGTGATGGCTGCAGGGTTCTCGCATGGCGGTCGCGAAGTGCCCGCAGCTCGCTGGGTGTGTATCGGATGGCATTTAGGCTATGCGATACTGCAGGCATATCACTGCATTCAAACTCGTGTCCATGCGCACGTGAACGTGTTCCATGCACTCTTCCTCCATGGAATAGCAATAAAAAACAGAGTCCCAAGCACACATAGATTGTGAAATACGGCTTCATATTTGGTCCAGGAAATGACAGGTACTAAAACACACAGTTCACGGGTAGAACGATGTCCAAAACAAACATTAAGACGAAAAAATGACGAAGAAGAAATCATAGATAACGACGAACAAAAATCACCTGGTGGTCGCCACAGTGCAGCGCCCTTTCTAAACAGTTTATAAACACACACACACGCACACACACACACACATATATATATATATATGTATATGTATATATATATATACTGAAGTGTATTTTTACACAAAACTTTTCATAATTTCTACTTCCTTATGTGTGAGTTCTACCTGAGATTTTTTTTTCCCAAAAAAAATACAGCTTAACTCAATTTGTTCAAGTCCAATGGGACTTTAGGAGAAATTTCACCTTTCAGATTACCATTAACTCATGTTCATGTCCATTCACGATAGAGTTTTTCTTTAACCTAGCCATTTTTTTTTACTTGTACAAGGTCAAAGTATGCAAGGTTGACAGTACAATCACGAGGTGCTTTTCAAATTAACCTAATATGAAAGAATGCCTCATTCTCGAATGCTTAAACTGATTTTCCCAAAATATGTTTGTCCTGTGACCAGCTCTCATACTATTTGTTTACTAAGTTTCATCATGATGATGAGTCACATATAAGACTTCCGTCACATAAATCAAAACGAGATGGCTGTCCAGTACAGGATACTTTTCTAAATTTGATATTGGCTGACTTCAAGTTCATTTGTATCATTGTATTTTGCTTCTGCACTAACACAGGCACTACAGAACAATTTGTACCTGCCAGTAAAGATCACTTTGATGTAACATCGCAAGCCCTGGAGCACTTTGGTATACAGGTTGCCATAGAGTTAGATGAGCGTCACCAAATTAACATCCAACCGCTCCTGAAAGCTCCAGATGACCTGATTCTTGGAGAAGGAGAAGTAGTGATTGCAGCTGGATTGAAGTTCACTTCACCCTTGGAACCACTTGGGAAACCATTCAAAATCATCATGCCACATTGTGCCATGTTCACCCAACCTCACCGTGCATCCATTCTGCTGTACCATCGTAATGACGGTATTAAAGGGTTGATATAGTATTGGTGGAGATTGGGATTGAGCTTTTAACTTTTTGCAAGAAACGAAGAAACCACTTATAAAAACGTACAGAGCATAACGTTCTGAGAGGGCTCAAAGTCATTTTGATGAAAACGGTTTTGAAATGGCCGAGATATGAAAAACAAAGTGAAAAGAGCGATCCTAATGAAAGGTGGGTTCCACCTTTTCGTCAAATGAAGGTAGAATTCTCCTTAGAATTACGTGCTTTTTCATATTTCACAAGGGGTTTCTCAATATCCCATCTAAAAAGTTAGAAACCTGAAGCCAGGTCTCAAACGAAACTATACCATCCCCTTAATGGATACTGTATCTTGTGCTATACGTGTTGTACATAGAGGTAATAATCTGTTATGCTGTACCACACAAGAAACATCACAAAATTTGTCGTTGAATTTCTGTTTTATTGTGAAGGCTTAAACCCTCAAGACTCGGGTCAAGAATATGGCCTGTGAAAAAAAAAGAGATTTATTGTCCTGAGACTTCAGAGACTTCACAGGGCTCAGCCTTTGACCCTCCAATGCCCGTGCTTTGACCATAGAGGATCAAGTCTCAGACTCTTAATGCTTCGTTCTAAATCTTAGCTTGAGTTTCTCTTAAAAGAAAACTGTACTGACATTTTCTAATTGTCTGATAATTCTAATCTACATTTTTTGATGCCTACTACTGGAAAGAGAAGATTGTAAAACCCAGGATAAGCCTGTAATGATTTTTTGAAAAAAATGAAAACGAGCAAGCCATGGAACGATCCACGCAATTTGGCCTACGTCACAGGTGCTCTTTGTGCACAACTCCGACATTAGCAAGACGAACTACATAATGCCAATTTACTGATGAAATCTCACACGAAGCACTCCAAAAGCTGTTATTTAGTATAATTGCAATATGGAGCTATAATAAATATGTTAAACAATATCTATTAATCTTTAAAAGCAAGCTCTTCAACAGCTTTTTATTTAGATAAAACTTGTGGGGAAATTCCAGATATGCAAAATGAAATTGGCATCGTTATCCAAACGTGCTGCCCATAGAAGACCGTGTGTAAGTAACGTTACGCATTGATGATCATGATCGAGCGATGGTTCGCCAGTGCAGTTCAAACTATCTAACGTAGATGAGGGCTGAGTGAATCTAAATCCAAATGTAGATAGACTCTCTTCAACGGCACGCACGATTTACGCTTAGTGAGATGAAAACGGTACCCAGTACACATAGACGCTGAAATACTAGAACTAGGACTAGGACTACTGAGCAGTCAAGGAGTAGGACGTGGCAGTCCAAGTTTTGATGAGTAGGCCCTACACTCACTCACCGTCGACATTGCAGCTGTCGGCCCTATGTGCACAACGCTAATAAGGCACAGCGTAACGTTACATACCCTGCTGCCAGAACTTGAAGAAAGTCCAGACGAAAGTCCAGACTCCAGATCTAGATCTGGACCCTTGTCCTGCAGGCACTGTTGTTCCTGTGCTGAATTTTTCAGGTAAGGTATCTGCTTTATGGATTTCCGATGTTTTGTAGTCGAGTAAATCTCATAGTGGTGTTCTTTACACCAAGGACTAATGTTAGATCTAACAGTTTGTTTCAGTAGGCCTACTAGGACCCATATCTCGGAAGAGTGGCCTGACCACGTAGATTCTAACACAGTGTCGCCGCTTCGCGATCCCAGCGCTGGTGTAGGTATAGTGCTAGAGTACTTCCGTATCCATGTAGATATCTCAAAATTCACCTTGCCAAATGGCACCAAACTCACAGGAAATACTTTATGATTCATATCCAACAGCTCACGTTAATTGGAAACAAATCACATGTCGGGAAGCGTAAGTGTAGATGTCGACTTTCCTGTCGGCGTCGCTAAAAATAATCTGCTCTAACTCGTTACGACTAACGTGAGTGATTGCGGCCAGGCCCTACCTAGAGTGTCTATCTGCTGCGCACGCACAGACTGAAGTTAGCCATTTAATATCATGAGACAACTCTTTCAAGTAATCGGGGGCAATAAATAAATTTACAAATTATTTGCGGTAAGTTTAATGAAAAATGTAGTTCCTATATCACACAAGTCGCAAAAATCATTACACTTTTAAATTTAGTTCTCGCGTAAATTCCCCGTTCGCACAGTACTAGTCGGCTAACTTCATTTCTAGATTGTGCATCTTGCGTTCGCCAAGATCTCTCGCGAAGAGTGATTTTTTTTTTGAGTGACGACTTGAAAGTCGGCGTCAATATTGATACTTCTCGATTACTGATTTCGTTCAAATATAAGAGAATACTTCAAAATATGCTATGAAGTATATCCTGTAATTTTGGTGCGATTTGGTTTAGTGTAATATGAGATATCTACATGGATAGAACAGTACACAAGCGCCGCCTGCTAGCTAAATTAGGCCTAAGCGTCGTCTGCTACTCGATACGAATTAACGCACGCGTATGCAAGCAGTAATAGTGAGAGCACCTGTGACATCATAACATCCGGGCTCGTCAGCTCATTAGCATAATTCTCACCTAAAAAGTTCCATTTTTAACATTAAATTACGGACTTAATCGTTATGAAATTTTGATTCTGTTTGCACCGCTGGGTCTTTTAGAATTAAAAGAGCAACATATAAAAAAAATAAAAAACCGGTAAAATGCCCTTTTAACGACCCAACTTTTTGTCTTCTGAGGTTAATGCTTTACCCAGATAAGGCTAATCCTTTGGTATCTCTTACATTGGTACACTTTCCTCTAAATAAAAACGCAGAAATTATATACTTGTTTTAATATTTTCTGGGTTTGCTTTTTTCAGACTCGGAACAGTTTTCTCTAGCATCTGTGACATCTGGCACTGTCAGTTTAGACAGAAACACCTTGGAATTGACTGTCAACCACTTTTCTGAATGGTGGATTGTTGGAATAATTGACAGGTTCTTTGTTGGCAAAAAGGTTATTTGCACAGCATATGTGCCAAAGCATACAAGACCAGGAGAGAGGCACACGGTTCCCTTCATTCTTCATGATGACATTAAGGGTTTGTCTCAGGTATGCATCTTAATGGCAATGAAGTATCCTTTCTTGTTCTCCGAAGTCAAAGTCCAAATAGCCAAAATCGTCGGTAGTACACCAGCAGAGGCCTATCTCACTATTTTCTATTCTAGTGCTCTCCCGCCTCATTCTAATTTATACACGCAGCTAAGCGTTTATTTTTCAACCTATATTTTTCAATATTCATTCAATATTTTTCTACTCCTATAGATCTCGTTCGATTTTACATTATATGATCTATTATGGCATTCTTCATGTAACTCAATGCGATCATATCATTTTTGTTTGTTTGTTTGTTTGTTTTTTGGGGTTTTTTTTTTTGTAAAGAGATTTTGCAATTGGAGTTATAGTTACAGTTCCTTATTCAGGAGGTTGTTAATAATCATATGAAGGTTCGACATTCCGAAGGTTTGGTATTCCGAATGTCGATGTTCCCAAACTGAATAAAGGTTCGTTAATCTGGAAGTAAAATAAGATTCGGTTTTTTTTTATTGAATAAACTTCATTTAATAACAAAGGTAGTTTTTTAGTATTTTGAAGTGCTAGGATATAAGTACTATATGAAATTAAAATTGAATAAACACACAAGCGTACACATGCACACGCCTATATATGTACATAACTCACATGAACACACACACAAATAATATATACGTATGTACGGATGCACTGGAATACAATCGTAATTCATAATTTGTTATTGATGGGCCGGCCTTCCCCCTCTTCTTCATCATGATCAGGATAAGCAATTCTTCGCAAAGGATTTAAAAATTTTCGAAATAGCAAGCCTTATTTTATTTTCGGTCTCATGAACCTCGTGTAATTTTCGGATTAACTAACCTTATTATTTTCACGTTAAGGAACCTTCAGAATAACGAGACTTTATTTCGATTTCAGATTAACGAATCTTCTTGATTTTGAACCTTTGGGATTACGATTATTTCACCTCCGGATTAACGAACCTTCGAAATAATGAACCTTACTTTGTTTTCAGAGTAACGAACCTTCTTGATATTGAACCTTCAGAATAACGAAATCCATTTTATTTTCTGATTAACAATTCAATTCATTTCAATTCAATAATGGTTTTATTTCGATCGCATTGCAGTCAGAGACTGAATTGCACGATGTTACAAAAAATATAACACATACACAATACAGATGAAATAATCATAAAATTACAAAAAGCATTCCATTATGAAGACATCATATTTAGCCAGGATATGGACTCGAGAGGAAGTGAGGAAGGGAAGAAGGACAGAGGTACTGATATGGATTATAGAGGCAGAAATGAGGGAGGGAGTGAAAGGGAAAGCGGGAGTCTGCGTAAGAAAAAAAAAATCATAAACATCATCAATTAAGATACATAAGTTCAATCATTTGTATGCAATTGTTCATTACATTTCAAAATGCTGGAGCATTCAAAAAATAACAATTCCACAAAATTAATCATATCATAATGAAAATGAAATTGGTGAGATTATCAAGTGTACAAAAAGTAAAACAATAAACAGATTTACAAATATACATATTTTCATAAAATAAATCAAATTCCTCTATAAAATTTTACACTCTTTCATATTAGATAAGATATTTCGCATTATCTCGAAATCATCGTTAAAAAAAAATGGAAACCATAAGCCCAATTGAAACGGTAACCGTACCATCCTCTTGGAAGCAAAAGATACAACCGTAAGGGTATTTAGAAAGAAGAGAGAGAGAGAGCGCGCAAAAGAACGGAAGGATAACTATGCAAGGGAGAAAGAAGGTGAGAAGAAGAGGAGCAGGTCTAGTGAAGAGTAAGAGGAATCAGTGTAACCAAAAACTATAGCGGATGCGAGGGAAGATATGAGAGACTTACAAAAATACCCCGAAAACAGAAACATAGCAGTCTGCCTTGTAACCATTCACATAATACCAACATTAGTTTCAAACATCAGTATTGACATAGGGGAAAGAAAAAAAAACACGGACCGTGCATACATGGGGAAAAAACCCACCACATATACACACATATACATTACAGATTTAAACGGACGTAGCCTATTGCTCAAAAGACATTGATAAACCTCAAATGAGAAAAAAAATGCAAAAAATGTTGCAGGTAAAGTACAATGTACGATAATCACAAGCATTTGTCACGAAATCAAAAGGGAGAAGGAGAGAGTGAAGAAAAAATAACAGCTTGATCATAGACGATTCCATGTCGGAAGCATAACGTAAATACAATGCAATACAGCACAATACAGTACAATGCAACACTTAGAAAATGAATATTGCACATTTACATCTTGAAATAAATTGACATAAGCAGAGTGTGACCAATAAACCATTGGGATTGATATGCTTAAGCTTTACTGTGAATTGTATACCCGGACCATGTATGGAGGAAGGGAGAAGAAGAAGGAGAGGGAAAAGAAAGAGAGAAACAAACAAACAAGACGGCCAATTGGCACACACACAAAGAAGCGAATTAAATCCACACTATATTAAGAAAAAAAAATATTGCAGTATTTCTTGGAGTAGATTAACATAGGCAAGGTCGTAGCATTAAAGGCATAATTTACCATTTGCAGATGAAAGCATTAGTGCTATAAAATAGTTCTAAAATGTGAGTTAGGGATAGAAACAACCACTGTCAAAATTTGAATCCGTATAATCGATGTTAAGTGTTGTTAAATACACAAAATGTGAACAATAGTTATAATAAAAAATTTTCCAGACTAAACCGTATACAGTTACGGTTTATTGAGAAAAACCCTGATATCTCCTTATATTTTAGGTTTTATTGCAAATATTTCATATGGTAGGATGTTTTATGATACAACAGACCTACACATATGCATCAAATATGATATCTTGAAAATTTTTGAAATCACTGCTCCCAAAGGTAAACTGGACCTTTAAGACCAAACAATTACTGTATACTCAAGCTTTACTGAGAGTTGTATAGCCGAACCAGGTATGGAACAGGACTTTGCTTCATTCTGTTGGTTTTGCATCGTATCTCTTGAAAACTACGAGTGTGTCGTAAATGACGTTCAGTTTGACGAGTTGGTGGGATATGGTCTCCGAGTTGCTGAGCGTTTCTTATAGACTTTTTGAAAAAGGACAAGCAAAGCAGCTTTCTCCTTTCTTCCAAGTATTGAAGTTCATGTGCGAGCAGTATTTGGTCGTAGGTTGTGTAGTCTCTTCCGAAGATAATACGAAGGGCGCGTTTCGGGATTCGCTCCAGTGTCGCGATTTGCTCTTTGTTAATGGCACCACTCCAGACGGGGGAACTCCATATTCTAATATAGGCCTGATGTAACCGTGGAATATCGCGATCATGTCGGCGATTGGAAGATGATGGCGATTCAGTAGACGTAGCATGTAAAGCTTTCTGTTGGCACGTTTCACAAGGTCCGCAATGTGAGAGTCCCACTTAAGATCTTCTTGTATGATGATACCGGGAAGCTTTACTGTGTCCACACAGTCAAGGACAGGGTTTTCAAGTCGAATAGGAACAACTGTCGGGGGGTCACGCCTGAAAGAGATTTCCATCCTGGTACATTTGACAGGGTTGAGTTTCATTTCATTCATTTCAGACCATTCAGAGAACCGAGTATCCACCAGTTGCATGTTAGATGGTTGATTTTGAGAGCGGCACTCAACGAGGAACACATCATCAACGTACTTATACGCTTGAATACCGGGAGGGGGTTGGTAGTCATTGATCTTTGCGAGGAAGATAATGGGACCTAATCGAGTACCTTGGGGGACACCTGCATGTATACCTGACCAGTCGGAGAGTGTGCTTTTGTAACGTACACATTGTTGACGCGAGGACAAAAAAAAAATCAGCGATCCATGGATCACAGAAGGGCGAACTCCGAGTTTGAGAAGTTTAGTTATCGCTACAGAATGGTCGATTCGGTCGAAGGCTTTTGTAAAATCAGTCAGAATCAGCGTGGACGGCGATTTCGACTGCTCTGCATTCATGTACACGTGGTGCCAGATGTTAATGATGCAATGTGATGTAGACAAAAACTTCCGGTTCCCGAATTGCTGTGGATCTAGTTTTGGCAGCATGTCGTTGAAAGTCCACTTGGATACAAAGCCTTCAGCGACCTTTGCAAAATGATCAGTAAGCGAGACGGGGCGTAGTTTGTCAAGCCTAGGTGGGGAGGCTTTTGGGATCAGGATTACGATAGCACGTTTCCACATATCCGGAACGACACATTGTTCAAGTAAAGAGTTAATGATATGTGCGAGTGGAGTGGCTAATTCGAATGAATGTTCACGTATGATCCGTGCTGAAATCTCATCCGGTCCGCATGCTGTTTTTAGTTTGACTTTTTGTAGGGCTTTCTGAACTTCCCATGGGTAAATTGTCGGGCAAGGGCATGGGTGAGGGAGAAAGGCAGGAAGAAGAGCCAAATCTAATGGAGGTAAGTCCTCTGAAATCGCGACGAAATGTTCATTTATCGCGTCGGCAGTCGCCTTGAAATCAGAGGGCTCTATTTCGTCGATCACAAAGGGAGGAGGTTCAATTCTACCGCCAGTTAAGACACGGATTTCGTGATACCATGCGGTTGGATTTTCTCGTTTCAAGCGCTGTATTCGAGAAGAGAAGTATTCTTTCTTTGCTTTCCTGATTTCATCATTGACACGGTTTCGGAGACATTTCCATTCATTAGACCACTTTTTGTGGAACGCCACCTGACGACGTTTAATGAGTAACTTAATTTCGGCGGATATCCAAGGTTTGTCACGAGAGTGCAATTATGGCGTTTCGGGAAGTGTAGATCTATAGCGTCGCGAAGAGTCTGGCAGAACAATTCGCACTGGGCGTTGACGCAGTTGGCCGTTGTAACTTCTGACCAATCATGAGAGCTTATCCACCCGCCGAACGAGCGTTTGGCGCTGTCGGGCATAGGACGGTTCACGCGAAGACTGGATATGCTGCTAGTCTTTTGCCATGGGGAGTGAGGTTGCCAAAGTATTGTCGCGTGGTCAGATGCTCCAATCGGAGACAAGATTTGAACATGCAGTATTGGCTCACGTTGCTGATAATTTTGTCCAATATGCGGTCATCTCTGGTAGGTTGATTAACCACTTGAATGAATCGGTTATCTGTCAAAAGAGGTCGCACGTCTAGCTGGTTCAAATCGCCTGATAGGATGAAAGCAGCATCAGGATGGGATGTCGACAGCGTGTCGATACTGGTTAGAAGGTGTTCAGTCAGTCTCTTCGCCGTCGTTGTATCAGGCTGTGCGTAGTAAATAACAGCGGAGAATATATAAGAAACATTCTGGGGTAAACGAGTAGGGCGAGGACGAATCCAGGTTACCTTTAATTCGTCAGGCACAACTATGTCGCTGGAATAAGAAGGGTACAGGTCATGTTTCACGTAAAAGGCAACCCCTCCTCCGACACGATTCACTCTTGATTTAACAAACACAGAGTAGCCATGAATCAAGTTTGTATAACATTTATTTTCCATCTTTTTTCATGTAGGAAATCACATGCATGAAATTATTGTACAGGAAGGCAGAACCTCAAAAAAAGCAAAGCTTGTGGTGAGCTGCCTTACAAAAATACATTACATCACAAACACAAGCACAAAAAAACAAACAAACAACGAAAACATGATAATAGTTCCCATGGCAACACTGAAATGAAACATTCCTCAGAGGGAGTAGTGCAGAGAGGCAACAATGAGTATGAAAATGCATTGTAGTGACAAGCTACAGGCTATTAGTTGGGGGCCTAAGGGCTCAAAATGGGCTGTTTGGTTCAAATTCTTCCAAAAGCACCAAATTTGGCTCATAGGTCCCTTGTACCATACTCTTTCGATTTTTGATGGGCGCCAAGACTAAAAACCCTTGGGGCCGCCATATTGGTGAAATCCAATATGGCCGCCATCCGGGTTAAAGGTCAACTGCAGTTACAAATTGAAAAGGTTGATCAAAGTAATGAATCCTATGTGGAAGGGTTTACGGGGTTAGAGAATGTGATTCTAAATGTCATTTCTGCAATTCAAGGTCACTAAAATCACCTCTCAAGGTAACTTTCAAGGTCAAATAAGGGTCAAATCAGTCATTTCGGGCATTTTTGGAAATGGCGTCTGTGAGCATTCAACTGGAATTTACTGGTACACCTATTTTGTCCCATTTGTCATTTCTTCCATACTTCTTCAATGATCAATTAGGGCCAAGAGCGGTTCCATCCCCCTACATATCAATAATGATAATGACAAATAAATAAAAAATTATACATACATATATATATATATATATATATATATATAGTGAAAACTTTGAAAAACAGAAAATGGGTTTCCATCGGCTTCGTTTTTTCTCATTTTCTTTGCGCAAAGTTTCGCTATTTATCATTTGTTTCTGGTCAGTTTTCCCTTTCTTTGTTTCTATATATATATATATATATGCTTAAATACGGCTGCCATCGGATTCCAAGGTGCTGAATCAGGGTGCAATGGCAAAGAGGGTAGTAAACACACCTAATCTTATTTTGTCTTCATTTTTCCTTCTGACGAGATAGCTGGATAGCCCGTATGCAACTAGATGGTCTGTTTGTAAAACTGGCCAGTTGTATGTGTACTTGGGGAGGACCACTTTACCGGTTTATGCACCTTGAGTTTTCCGATAACGGAATGCCGATTCGGGATCTTTTCATGTGTCTGGGTTTGTGATTCTTTCACACAAGGGACTTCCACTTTTTATATCCAAGTGATGAGGTGCAAAGTGTTGTGCCTCTACTAGAGAGGACGGTATGACAACACACACCATTGTGTAGACTTGAGATAAGTGGGATTCGAACCCGCGCCGGAACACAAGTCCCTAGACCGCAAGCCATATGCTACCGACTGAGCCACCTCGTCACCTTTCATGGTCAATTATATTACTTTCCAGCTGGCAAGCGATATGATTCTCCTCCTGCTGAAATTGGTGTATGCCTGCTCTCCCTTGGCAAGACAGCGTCTGCTTCTTCAGTGAAGGAAGCAATGGCCGAAGCTTCCAGGGAATCGAGTTCCTCAATCCAGGTCAGACCAGTTTTCTAGGGGCAGTAAACTAAATTTGATCATTAAAGTCCTTTTATGGAAGTATCTTATTAGAGTAGGTGAAGACAATTCAGCTAAAGGTTTTTTCTTATGTTTTTTTATTCTCTTTTTATCAAACGAAACCGTTTCTTCACTGAAAGCGCAAATGACTGGGGAAACTGAACACCTATTGATGTTGTATGGGATACTGTTCCTAAAGAATATAATCTTAACATTTTTGCGCAGCAACACTGTGCAGTCCTCTGACAAGAGATGGTGATGGCACCACTCAAATCTCAAATTATGATTGGAAGAGCGTAGCGGCTTGCCGAAAATTAAGATTGAAAAATAAAGAACTGCCCTCATTTATCAGCGCACAGATATCCAAGAATAAATGGGACGGACAACTCATCCTGAGCACCTGATTCGAGACGGAAATATCCAACAGGAATTGTGATCTCACAATCCTTCAGCTTTCCAACAACTTGGGTGCGATCTCCGCAAAGATATCCTTATAAAGGATGACATAAGTTTTTCTGAAAGCATTTTCTGAAAACAGTATACAATCGCACGGATGAGCATAACATCACAGTTTCGGTAGTGTGCTTTTTTAAATCCCTTTGATCTGAGGGAGTTACGGGTGGGTCGTAGTATTGAAAAGATAAAGGCCTTTTCAGCTCTTTCCTGTACAGCATACCTCTCTTCCAGAGCCCAACATCAGGCACTGACAGGGTGCGACATTACTTCAGACTTGCTTTGATGTAGCATGCAAAATGCCTAAGTAGTATGGGTCAGCAAACCAGAGCTCACTGACACATTAACAACTTTAATAATCGTGCTCATGTCCAGCAAGGACTGATGAGCAACAAGGTTTATGGGGCAGCCGGCGTCAATGAGGGTAGGCATCATCTCGTTATAACGTGGGAGCAGATCATCAGAAACTACCCTATCTGCTCAAGCGGCGCTGTATCAACATTTCGAAGATGAGTGCTGCTGCAAGTGAGTTTCTACTGGAATTATGACAGCATGGGTCATGATGTGATCCCTGACTTCAGGGAGTGGAGTTGGAGGAAAGATGGCACAGGTACATGGCAATTACTAGTACTATCAGCCACCCTCCGCAATGCTTCAGTCAGTACCAAATTTCATTCTTCTGCACCACAGCTGTTTCAAGGCATGCATTGGGAGGTGGAAAACATGGAAATAAAAAAAATAATGAAATAAATGAATGAATGAATGAATGAATGAACGGATGAATGAAGGTGAAAATGTACAATGTAGAGCAGGTGTCAGACGAGCCATGGTCAGTAGTTTGATATTGCTGGAAAATTACAGGGGGGGGGGGGATTGAGGGCCTATCTGACGGGAGGAGACATTGTCGCAATGCCAGCGTCTCGAAGAAATTATTTTCGCTGTCACAACTAATGCAATTTCCAGGGCGGCGTCCAAGACGTCTTCAAACAAAGGGACAACTTATTTGCTTGGAAGTCACGGGGATGTTGGCACGGCTTTTGCAGACGCAGGGACTTATCAGAGACGTCTTTTCTCAGGGACTTCTCCCTTTCGTCGCCATTATGTTATTACGGTCTTCACAAGATGCGGGGACATCTCGAAGATATTGCAGACAAATTTAGTCCCCACGACATGGCCACAGTGATGGAGACTTCGCAGAGACGTCTCGGAGACAAGCTGGAAGACGGAAATAGTCTCTTCAGAAATCGAAAAAGATTGGGCTCGTCTCCAGGAGACGTGCGTCGTAGAGATGTTGCGGAGAGTAGAGTTGCAACCTATAGTGTTCAGACCAACGAGATACCAACTTATAAAGTCTTGTGATATCATACCAATTTGCGTCCAAGCACTTTGGACAGAATCTTAATAGACCCTAGAAGGTGTCATGAAAGTTGTACTATAGCATATCTACTCTGTACCCTGTTAATGGTGTCACTGTGGCACCTGTGAAGTATGCTTGTTCCCTACATGGCGTCACCAGGACCGTCATGTTCTCTGAACGGCATATTTAGCTGTGGAGGCACATAAACATTCCTATAAGGACTGTAGAATCGAACTTTGATACACAAGTTCGAAAATAGCAAATTGATGCCAACATGATGTACTAAAAACTCTCTTAAACACGACAGGTTTTTTTTTTCTTTTTTCATCCAGATTAGGAGTGATCTTCATAGTTATTATTTCATTGAATTTAAATCTGAATTATGAATATCTATTGTGATTGAGGATTCCTTAAGTGCAACAGAGAAATAAAAAGACTTCTCTTTTTAGTGGCAACGTCAAGGACGCTGGTAATATAGAGAGTAGCCCCCCATTGCTAAACTATTAATATATTCGGTAGCAATAGGATTCTATTTCTCATATATGTATGTTTTTAATTGCATTCCTTGCAGATGAAGATGAAAATAATAATCCAATAATCAAATCTTGAAAACTCTTTAAAAGGGCATTACCCATAATTCTAACTAGCTCTTTTGGCTGTCATTAAAGCAAATGCAAATATATTGAATGCCGCAAATATGACCTGTCGGTGAGGACATTTCCTCTTAGCGCCTGTAATGTAAAAATAGTTAATGGAATGATTGTGACATGAACTATGATATTCCATGGGGAGACCTTATAAGAACCTTTAGGGAGACCTTACGAGGAAAAGTTGACATCAGACCATAAAAACAACTTCTGAATCGAATTCCTTGACCCATAAAACCTCTAAAGCTGACTTTTCAAATTGTTGTAACACTTTAAAGGTTTTGAATACTGGCCTTTAAACGTAGGTGGCAGCCATATTGGATTTTGCAAATATGCCGCCCCGGAGGGCGCCCTTCTCAAGAAATAAGCCTTTTTTTCAGCCGTCGACAACTGCAATTCTATTACTAAGGCTGGCATTCCTGGAATATTGTCTATGCATGGGCAAGCCATTTTTTCAGTAAACTGTTATGAAGACAATGGCTTGACCCCTAAATGACCTTAAGGTGACCTTATACGGAAAAATTGACTTCAGACCATAAAAACAACTTCAGATTCGAATTCCTTGACCCAGAAAACGTCTTAACCTGACTTTTTAAATGATTGTAACCCTTTTATGTTTTCAAATGCAAGTGACCTTTAAACCTATATGGCGGCCATATTGGATTTTGCCAATATGGCCGCCCCAGAGGGCGCCCTTCTTGGCGCCCATCAAAAATCGAAATAGTATGGTTTGGGCTACATGTGTGCCAAATTTTGGTGCTTTTGGAAAATTTTGAACCAAAAATCCCTTGCGCCCCCCACTATATGGCAAATGTACCTAGGTACAGCAAACCTCGCACGAGCCGAAGCTCTAGGGACTAAAAAAGAAAAAAGAAAATGCGACTTTCGCGAGAGTCGATTTTTTTTTTTTTTAACTCAGTTATGTACATGTATACACGTACATTTGCATGCATGTGTGTGTGTGTGTGTGTGTGTGTGTGTGTGCATACATGTACTGTGTCAAGCCACTGCTGGCAGACATTCTCTTAGCTGTGTGCTTTCATCCCTGCCGACCCTGAAACAAAACACTCTCCGAGACCCCCGGTACGTACCCAAACTTTACAACCAGCCGGTCATGCACGCGCCACAGACAAGCAAGCTCCGCCCACTTGACCTGTGTGTGTGTGTGTGTGTGTGTGTGTGTGTGTTGTGTGTGTGTGTGTGTGTGTGTGTACATGTGTTATGTCCACTGTGCAACACAGGTAGCCACCACTGGCGGACACCCTCACAGCCTCGTGCCCCCATATGTATCTCCGCCAACCCCGAGACAAATGATCCCAGGCCCATCCCACTTCCATTGCAGTCACGCACAAATAAGCTCCGCCCACTTGGCCTGTCACTAAAAATAATGAAACAGCGATTGGCTTGAACAAGGAGTTCTGGCTTGACATACAGGTAAAGTATAGATGTGCTGTGTAAATGGACAAAGTATGGATCAATATACAAAAGCCGGGTTCACACGTACATCAATTAGCGGGATACAAATCTCGAGATTTGCATCGCGATCGTCATCCCGAGTTTTTTGCACGTGTGGACAGAAAAAACCCGAAAATTAGCGGGATAAGCATCGCGATGCTAATCCCAAGAAATCTTGCGCTGGTTCGCCAATTAGCGGGATAATTGGCCCCGCGCTGGTACGTGTGAACGGTCGGGATTAGAATCTCGAGTTTTTACATCCCATCATGCAATGTGCACATCACAACAGCGAGGCCTCTGCGAGGAGGTCCTTCACCTCTTTGGAGAACAATAACAACAGCGCGCGAACCACACCAATGACGCGTAAAAGACAATGGACAAAGGAAAGTGCGCACAGGTGGTGATAGAGAAGGGCGCTGTGTGACCCAGTTTGCAGGCTTTGCTGTTATCTCTATCGGCAATTAGCGGGATAATTCGGTACGTGTGGACGCTCGCCAAATTAGCGGGATACCGATCGCGATCGCTATCCCGCTAATTTGGTACGTGTGGACGCTCGCAAAAAAAAACTCGAGATGTGGATCGCGATCGTCATCCCGCTAATTTGTACGTGTGAACCCGGCTTATGTGTATGTGTTCGACATGCATGCAGAGCAGTACGGCACTCCTCTAAGGCTGCTTTCACATAGAAGTATACTATTCGGGTATTCGGGCTCGTTTTTCGAGGGCACGCGAATAGCTTGAATCGAACGATAGGATTTCCTCACACCGGTTCACATAGGAGGGCACTATTCGAAAGTACCGAATAGCTGCGAAAAGTATAGCAAAGTGGGAATCGAACATGTTCGATTTTCTTGCAGCGTATACCGTCTCTCGTTTATGAAATAATGACAATTTTGGTCTGGATTTGCCCTTTAGCAAAAATAAGCATGTAGACTGACATTCTGATGCAGTTTAAAAATTGTTAATAAGATTTGCTAGGATGTAGGAGGAAGAAATCCTCACTGCATGGGATGGCGAGTTGACGGTGCGGGTGATGGTGTACTGTATTCGGGGCCCGAATAGCGAATACCAAATAGCGAATAGCGAATACCGAATACCGAATACTTCTATGTGAACGCAGCCTAATGTAATGAGAATGCCAGACAAATCTTCTTCGGCTCAAGTAATGTAGATAAAGTGTTTTTTATACAAAAGGGACCGACTGTTTAACTTCGACACAGCCGAAATTCGACTTCCGCACTTCAGCTTATGCATATATTTCTTAGAGAAAGTACATAAAGAAAAAAAATCAGAACTTTTTATTTAACTTCGAATTAAGTGATTTTCAACTCACTCAACGTCGACTTATCCGAGGTCTACTGCAGCTGAATTATCCTTTGCATATTTAAAGCCCAAACAAAGTTCTGGTACGCCTGCAAAAGTTGTCAAATTCTGCTCCAAAATGTGAACGTATGCCTAGGAAATGTGCGGAATAACGCTGTAATAACAAGATATTCGATGGGTAACGACGAAAATGGGAAATATTAACCAAAAACGTTCAGTCTCAGAACTTACCCGAACGGGGTCAGGCTAGACTCGGACTCGGGGATAACTCGGCCTCGCTTTGCTTGACGGCGGGATGAGTTGTTTGGTTGTCCCTCTGGATTGTACAGCGTTGTACTATGCATATGGGAGCGGCCTGTATAAACTACTGTACATTGTAGCGTTCTGGCTACTCGCAGTATGGTCCGAGCTGTTACAACGCGCGCATCAAAAACCTCTTTGGCGCGCATGCAAAATTAGTGTGCGCCTCTCAAGCACCTCTAAAGACAATAGCCGGGTTCACACGTACAAATTAGCAGGATGACGATCGCGATGCTCATCCCGAGTTTTTTTTTTTTTTTTTTTTTGCGAGCGTCCACACGTACCAAATTAGCGGGATAGCGATCGCGATCGGTATCCCGCTAATTTGGTGAGCGTCCACACGTACCGAATTATCCCGCTAATTGCCGATAGAGATAACAGCAAAGCCTGCAAACTGGGTCACACAGCGCCTTTCTCTATCACTGCCTGCGCGCACTTACCTTTGTCCATTGTCTTTTACGCGTCAGTGGTGTGGTTCGCGCGCTGTTGTTGTTGTGTTCCATAGAGGTGAAGGACCTCTTCACAGAGGCCTCGCTGTTGTGATGTGCGCATAGCATGATGGGATATAAAAACTCGAGATTCTAATCCCGACCGTTCACACGTACCAGCGCGCGGCCAATTATCCCGCTAATTGGCGAACCAGCGCAAGATTTCTTGGGATTAGCATCGCGATGCTTATCCCGCTAATTTTCGTTTTTTTTTTTCTGTCCACACGTGCAAAAAACTCGGGATGACGATCGCGATGCAAATCTCGAGATTTGTATCCCGCTAATTGATGTACGTGTGAACCCGGCTAATCAAAGACGCTTGATAAACAACAATAAAAACTTCAAAGACCGCGCGTCTCAGCAACTGAAGTGATGTGCGTATTGACCGATTCTGTGACGCGCTATGTGTATTTTTGGCATGGGCAGCGCCATTACTGCGGTGTATCATCCGACCCCCCTCCTCTCTCCCCACCCCTCTCACGCGCGCAGAATGAAAAACTGATGCATGGTTGTTTTAGCCAATGGGCATCTCGTACTGAGTGCGCGAATGCTTGCTTAGTGCGCGAACCTTTGTTACAAGTGCGCGATAAACATGTTGCCCGTGGGGTGGGGGAGAGGAGGGGGGGGGTCGGCTGAGACACCGCAATTTGAGCTCATGGCTGCGCCCAGTGCCATAAAATGTCTGCTGCCCTCAACGAACCCGAATCGGTCAATACTTTGAGGACCGCGCGCTGTCCATTTGTTTTGTACAGGATTAGCACGCACTGACTGTCTTTCCTGTCTGCTCATCAAGGCCTCGTTTGGTACCCGTAGTATAGAGTACTGATGAACATGGCGATCACGAACTGTGTGTAAATTGTCTGAAATAGGGTCGAGTTTTCCCTGAGACCGAGTTAGACTGGAGCCTTCTGGAATAAAAGTTGGTCTACCGACTTTTATTATTTTTCTCAAAATACTCCAAAACGACTCATCATTCCGGCAAACCGCGTCAGCCAGGTAAGTTTCTTTGTAGACTCTTTCGATATATTGCAAGCAAATATGAAATGGTGCCAGACGGGTTCTCAGGCCCTTACCAGAACTTTGTTTTCACTTTAATTACTACCAATAATATGAAACCTCTGCACAGATGTAAACAAGACAATGGATGAAATGCACTGGTTCCAACTAGATCGTGAATTGACAAGGCACTGTTGGAATGAGATGCACTGTATTCCTCAAAGAGAGATATTACAGTCTACCAGAAAGGCGACAGTTACAACCTGTGACCAGTAGCAGAGGTTACATATAACAGAGTTAAACATTGAATATTTATACAATGTGACTTCAAGTAATGCAGAACATCTGCACCGAGGTAACAATACAATGACTGAGATGCACTCTTACAGTACCTACTGAATCATAAATAAATCTCTTTGCTGATATATTTAAATCTTGTGCATATCATTTGAACAAAAGTTGTTCTTAGCAACCTGAAAGCTCACACGAGGCCTGTTCAACACAATAACAACTGGTGTGTGTAAAGTGGATTCGCCCGATGATAATGCACGGGTTACTAAAATGACTCAACACCAGGCACTGCCAGGCCCCGAGAGAACAAACTTGACCGCACCAGCAAAAACTCCGTCATTCCAGAAAGAAAGACGATTTATAGTGGCATTTAAATAGACTAAAAGAAGGTACAGATTTTAAATGAGCTGGGAGATTATTCCAGACCTTGGGACCAGAAAAACGCACTGTGTGTTGAAATGAGACTTTTTTATGCTTTGGAATGTGAATTAATGAAGCTGATCTAGTTTCATACTTATGATATTCCGAGTTTACATCAAATAAGCGACATAGATGATCAGGAAAAAGATTATTTGCACACTTATACATAAATAAACCCAATTGGAGTGTATTGATATCTTTTAAACGCAGTAACTTTAACTCAATAAACAATGTATCAGTTCGAATACCACCAGGACCTATATTTCGTACATTACATAAATATCTAATGATATGATTTTGATAAACCTGTAATCGTTTCAGACTTGATTCAAACGTATTTCCCCATACAATATTACAATACGTTAGGTAAGGTAAAATAAGTGTACAATAAAGCATACGTTGTATGTTAACAGGCAGAAAATATGCAAATTTTCGAATAATACCAGTATTTTTAGACACTTTTCGTTCAACTTCTGCAATATGAAATTTCCAGGATAACTTGGAGTCTATAAATACACCCAAGAACTTTGTTTTATCTACTTTAGGGATTGTATCATTATTTAGGTAAATATTAACATTTCTAACATCAACCTTTTTCCTATTATTAAAAAGAATATAGTTACATTTTTTACTATTCAAAGATAACCTGTTAGCTTGAAACCAATCACAGACGTTTTGAAGTTCGCTATTGACTTCATTGCATAGAATATCCAGGTTTTTACCACATGAAAAAATATTTGTATCGTCAGCGTATAATATAAAAGAGAGCTTATCAGAAACAGTATCTATATCATTTATATATAATATAAAAAGAAGTGGGCCAAGTAGTGAACCCTGAGGAACACCACATTGAACTTTACTGAGTTGTGAAACAACAGAATTATATTTAGTACACTGATAACGATCTTTAAGATAACTAGAAAACCAGCTATGGGCAGTACCTCGAAAACCATAATGATGTAACTTAGAAAGCAGAATATCATGGTTGAGAGTATCGAAAGCCTTTGACAAGTCAATGAACACTCCCAACGTGTACATATCATGTTCAAAGGCATCAACAATCTTATTTGTTAAATCAATTAAGGCTAAAGATGTAGAGAATTTTGTCGAAAACCATATTGACTATTACTTAATATCTTATTTTTATCAATAAATTTCATAGCCCGTGTAAATATAATTTTTTCAAGTATTTTATTAAAACACGAGAGGACAGTTATAGGTCTATAATTGCTTATTTCAGCTTTATCTCCACTTTTAAATACAGGGGTTATTTTCCCAATCTTTAATTTATCAGGAAAAACACCTTTACTCAAAGACATATTAAAAATATGACAAAGTGGTTCACTTAAAAATGATATGACATTTTTAACAACACCAGGTTTAAAATCATCAACACCAGATGATTTACCGTTCTGAAACGATTTTGCAATATCACAAATCTCATTTTCAGTTACTGGATATAAAAACACTGTTGCATGTAGAGGTGTGCGAAGATATTGCTGGAAGTTCCCATGATTTTCAGGTAATAATCTTTCAAGGTTTGGCCCGATGCCAGCAAAAAAAGAGTTGAAACTCTCAGCTACACCTTCACAGCTGTCAATAATCTGTCCATTATTTTTCAGTTTAATATCCCCATCTCTGCCCTGTTTAAATGGTAACAATGAATTAATAACATTCCATGTATTTTTAATATCAGATTTATACTGGATAAATTTATTAGCAAAATACTTCTTCTTAGCCTCTCGCAATAAAAAAATCAATTTATTGCGAACACTTTTATACTTAATCTCGCTATCAAGCGTACCTTTATGTAAAAAAATCTTATATAATTTATTTTTATATCGTACTAATTTCAATAAGCTATCAGTCATCCATGGCTTCAATCGTCTCTTTTTAGAAGATATACGTTGAAGAGGGAAATATACATCATATAAACCACGTAATCTTAATTCAAACATATTATAGGCTATATTAATATCATCAGTTTCTTTAATATCATCCCAACACTCATCCTGTAAAGCATTTCTGAATGAAATTATTCTGTCTTTTGTAATACATCTAGAATACAAATCTTCACTAGTTTTATTCGATTTACATTTGAGAGATGTTATCTGAAAAACTGGTAAATGATCAGCTGTATCAGAGTATAGAATACCACTCTCAATAGGTAAATCAAATTGATTGGTGAAAATATTGTCAAGTAAACTTGCAGAAGTTCTAGTAATGCGTGTTGCCCTAGATATCAGAGGTAAACAACAATTACTTGACAGAGAATGCATAAAATCTTGAATGTTTGAATGTGTATTAAATTTCAGAAGATCAATATTCAAATCACCCATTATATAAATTTTTTTGTTTTCTCTGACAAGATCACATATCAATGTAGAAAAAGCCTCATTAAATCGTGTGATATTTACATTCGGAGGTTTATAAACGGTGCCGACTATTATATTCCTTTCTTGTGGAGAGTTGATTTCAATGAACAATGAATCACAACACAAATTACTTGGGAGCAACAAATCGGATCTCTCGTTATAAGATAGTGCATTTTTCATATAAAGTGCGACACCTCCACCTGTTCTATTACTTCTGTTATTACATAACATGGTATAACCTGGTATGTTTACAGATGGACTTGTGTCTTTCAACCATGTTTCAGAAAACCCGATAACATCAAATGGAAATTCAAGTGAATGTAATATGTCTGTAATAGACTCTAGATGTTTTGGAAGACTTCTAGAGTTAAAATGTATACAAGAAAAGGTATCATTTTTTAAAGGACTAAATCGACTGGCAAAGTTTTCTAGTTCATAGTAACGACTAGAATTTTGAAAATTACTAAGAATAAAATTCCTATCCGGATCTAGGTCATCGGTCCCAAACAAGCCATCAGATACAAAAAAGGGATTGAACTGTAGGTTCGACAGTCGATCTGGATCTACTCTGTGGCTTTGAAATTCATTGAGAAAACTGATATCGTCAAGTTGACTAAAAGGAAACTGAAAAGCTTCATAAGAAGCTTGAGATGTTACCCCATCAAACATGTTATGAAAAGATATGGTTGAATTTCTTGGTGTTCGAGTACTAATGAGAATAGACGTATGTTTTTGCAGCCATGGGAACAGAAAAGTACCAACAACATAGACGTAGACATAAGATCAGTATACATAATCATCTCTACAGTAGTACAGATATTAAATCCACAATGAATGTGTCCAAACATCTATATACCGTATGCAAAGAAGTGATGTTGAACTTGCTAGATTTATAGCTACCTTTTCTGGTAGACAAAAAAAACCAACCCGCACAAATGAACATCTATTTCCTTGTGACAACCTGAGAAAATAAGAGTTTCTGCTTTATGAGGTAATTTCTAAGAGAATTCGAGAAAGCAGTGGCAGTAATAAATCTCGATAATACGATACATGTACAATGTAGCTCATTGGTTTGAGTTACTTAGGATTTAGATCTATAGGAAATATCGGAGATGTTTAATACAGTTTCCACGGTTTCAGCACATAAAGTAGCCGATGAAAGCTTACCACAGAATCAAATACAGGTACTCAATTTTTGTACAAGACCCATGGTGCTGCTTGTTGTCCCTTGTTTCGGACTGCAAGGCGGAGATCAACGCCAATCAGGCGAATGCGGGTTGACTTGCTGTGTAGCTTACGTTGTTCGTAAGCTATCTTTTCAAGACGGTAGCGCTTTGCCTTGAGTAGAGGTGGAAGATCCGTTCTGATGGTAAATGGGAGGGTGGTGCCAGCAGGAAGCTGCCGCTGTGTTGCGTCGTACGCTTTCAAGATGGCGTCACGGTCGAACATGGATACAAATCTCACGATTATCGGGTCCGGAGTCGATGGCACGTTGGGTTCGCGATGACACAAGTTCAGTGGGTAAATCATGCCGAAACCAAGTTTCAGTGACAGCACAGAGATCGATGTTGTGTTCGAGAATGATGGACTCGAGTTCGTCAAATTTGTTACTTAGTGAACGTGCATTGAGCAGTAGGAGAGACGGTAACGATAACTTAAAGTGATCACCACTGCTTGAAAGACGAAATGAATGGACTCGAATTAGATTCTGTGCATTCGAGGTTCTGTTCGAGACGTCTCTTTTCTGCCTGTAGACTTCATTGACTGTTGGTATATGGTTGCGAAAATGCTTGCTTTTCCTTCTCCCTGCACGAGTACCTCGATGAGTTCGTTCTTTCTAATGCCAAGTTCTTTAATGGTGTTCCAGATTTTCTCGGAGAGGTACGGGTTAGGTAAATGTGCCAAGCTATACAGTTTGGTCGAGTTGTATGTGTATCTATTACTCGCATCGTGAAGACTCAAGATGTGAGTTACACGGAGCTCGATACACGGGCCCAGGGTTCGATTTGATATCACCACAGCATATCAAAGGAAGGTTGAATATGGCACATGAGTTCGCATTATCTTACCGAGCGTTGAAGTACCTTTTCAGAGCGTAACAGTTAGCTGTCTTTGCACGGAAGGACGGATAGAGCGAATGGTCATCATGGCGGACACAAACAGTACATTCGCATTCGCTTACCAGGAGTATCCGATCGTGTAGACAAGAATCAATGCCTTGAAGAAACCCATCGGTGTGGTTCGTTCATTGTCACGATCTTTAGAAGAGGGTTGAGTTCTTTTGCTTCTGAAGAAAGGGACTGACGTGAATGACCGGTGTTGTATAACACGTAAAGCGAACAAGCGTGTAGAAACAGATGGCAAATCAACTTGAGCTTGGAGGTAGTGAGACCAAGTATTTGAAGAAACGTTGACTCAAAGAAAATGCGACTCGAAAGTGCCACGAATAAGATCCAAGGGGATCACGATACATTAACGAACACATTGATCCTTGATTCAAATAGGTTGACACCAGAATATTGTCGATATGAAGTGATTTGGGCAGACAAAGTTCGTAAGACGGCTGCCTGTTAGGCGCGCAACTTCAATACTATGACTTTGGAATGACGCATCTTCGAAATAGCGCCACAAAATATTCCAACTTACAAACCCTTTCTTTCATTTTCGGATTAATGAACCTCGATAGTGAATTTGTGTGTTTTGGAATTGCGCACTTTAGATTTAATTTTTGGATTTACTTAGAAAATCTTCAGAATTGCGAACTTCACCCGAATTGATAATTATATTTGTATAGCTATTAAGTCTTTAAACAAATTTGACACCGGAGAGGTGATATATTTGGGCTAACTGGATACTGCGTTGGCTTGTTACATCTGAAAGGTACCATGAGGCAACTTCTAAAACATTCTTGGGGAAATTAAAGTAAGTTATTTAAGAGTATTGGCATTCTTTTCTAGGTGAAATTGCTTTTAAAATGTTACTAATCAATGACATTTTTGGTTTGTTTGTAGGAGAAATGGTCGTAATTTATCTGAAATTCTTACATACATAATACATGAAAGTTATATATATTAATATATTACATAAACAACAGGTGTATGTATATGAATGACTGTTGTTTTGTGCAGGAGATTCAAAGTGAAAAGACAACAGAGGGCTTCGTTGTGGCACGAGGTGGTGAACAGTTCTACGTGAGATGGCGTGAGGGCGAGGTGAACATCACCCAGTCCGTAAACAAGGAGGTGGTGGAGTCTACAGTGAGTGTTTCATGCTGCAAAGAAATTTTGTCTCTACTTTATCTGTACTTCCTAGATTGTAACATCTGAGGGAGAGAGGTGTCGTATGTGGTTACACCATGTGTATGTAGTTCTCAAAAAAAAAAACATGTGTATATAGTCCTTGAGAGGACTGTTGTTTGCCGAAAGAAGACCCTGAAGCGTGGAGAGTAAATGTGGGAATCAACATAGGAAGAGTGTTTAAGGAAGGCACAAAGTGACAGTTGAAAGGCAGCAGTGAGCTGGAAGTTGAGGTTGCACTCTTGGAAATGGGAGAATTAGCAGACAGGAACAGTCAGGTTTGTGTTATGCACTGGAAATGGCTTTGCGAACAATTTGATTGAGTTTTTACTTTGTTATCATACATCTTTTCAGCTATTCCTAAATTACTTGCTCTTGTTTCAAACTACAAAAGCGAGCATAGGGTAAGGCTAAGCACTGACGTTTTTGTTTTTTTGCAAGTAGAAACTGTACAAACAATGTCGAATTTGAAGTCAAACACTTACTGACTATCGAACAGATGACATTCCTCACTCAATATATCTGTTCTCACATAATTAAAGTATCTAAAAGAGAAGCAAAAAGAATAATTCCGACTTTATTCAATCGCCATACAAACCCAAGCAGTATTCTAAATAAAACATCTGAGCGGCTTGTGCCGAAAGGGTGGGTTGGGTGGTGGCGCGTCGCGTTAATGGGAACACCACCCTTCGTCCAAAGCCCCCCCCCCCCCCCCCGGTTTTGCCGAAAGGGTGCGTTGGGAGCGTTGGGTCGAGTCGCGTTGACTGGAACCCCACCTTTCGTCCAAAGCCCCCCCCCCCCCCGGTTTTGCCGAAAGGGTGCGTTGGTACTTTTTCTCATGTAATATTAAAAGACGAGTTTTGAATTTATATTTAACCTTCAAACAACCATTTCTAAGAGGCTATCGGCCGGATCTAATATTTAGTTCGTCCAATGTTCATTTGGTCCAATATCCATTTGGTCTAATATCCGTTTCTGTTTTACATTACAGGGCATGGATCATGTGGATAATCAGTGGCTTATCTATAGTCCAGCTACTGGGGGTGCTGGCCTGGCACCACGGTGGAGGGGCGAGGGACCCTAAACTTTACCCTAATCTTATTTCATGTGTATGAACATATTTTTTTTTCTCCCTCAATGAAGGGTCAGAGGGTAGTCCGTAGTCGTAGAAAAAGCCCCCCCCCCCAAAAAAAAAAAAAATAAATAAATAAATAAATAAATAAATAAATAAATAAAATAAAAATAATAATAATAACCCAGTTGGTTATATAGACGAAACGATGATTGGACCAAATGGTACCTGATTAGACCAGGAGGCTTGCTATTAGACCAAATGACAATAAGATCAATGGTTATTAGACTAAATGGGTGTACACTAAATGATGATAGACAGACTAAGGCTAGACCAACTGGGCAATGGACCAAAGTTATTAATGATGTGTATATACACCAAATTTATATTGGACAAATTTGGTTTTATTTTAGACCATTTGATGATTAGACGAAATGGAATTAGACCAACTCATAATAGACCAAATCGGTATTTGATGATATAAATTGATGTTAGACCAAAAATAGACCAAATGGTTATTATTAGACGAATTGACTGTAGACCAAATAGTAATTAAACCAAATAACAATTAGACCAAACAGTAATTGGACGAAATGATGACCAGACCAACTGGTTATTAGACCAACTGATATTAAACAGTCTATTAGACCAACTGGCTGTAGACCAAGTGGTAATAGAGTGTAAACCGATCCGGACGATAGCCTCTTTGAAATGGTTGTTTGAAGGTTAAATATAAATTCAAAACTCGTCTTTTAATATTATATGAGAAAAAGTACCAACGCACCCTTTCGGCAAAACCGGGGGGGGGGGCTTTGGACGAAGGGTGGGGTTCCAGTCAACGCGACGCGACCCAACGCTCCCAACGCACCCTTTCGGCAAAACCGGGGGGGGGGGGGCTTTGGACGAAGGGTGGTGTTCCCATTAACGCGACGCGCCACCACCCAACCCACCCTTTCGGCACAAGCCCATCTGAGCTGCCCAGACTGTCTTTACATGACTGAAATAAGAAGTAGCATGCTCTCAGCACAACTTATCTCTTGAAGAATGTTTGTTTGTACAATACATGGTTCTTCAGTGATTAAGATTTATGTTTAAAGGGGGCCTGAAATCCAAGTGCATGTTGATATTTGTTGATTTATCACACTCTCAACATCACTTTTGCAGTGAAACAAATATCTAGAAACATTCCATATATTTTTTACGATTTTTCTTCTATTTTTCTTCAGATTACTTGGGAACGCCCACAAAAAAAAAAAAAATCCTCCAAACCAATATTCTTGACATGACCTCATCTGTAAATCATTGCTAAAGTACTGAAATGTTTAACAAAAGACATTGGAATGCACCTTCCTCTTGACTCAACATAAATTGCATGTTTCTATCATATTAATGTGACTAACGAAAGACATGGCGAGGGAACATGCAAGTTATGCTGAGTCGAGGGTAAGGTGCATTCCAACGTCGAATAGTGCTTTCAGCTTGAATATAATTAGATAATTTTCCTGAAACTTCATTTTCTGTAACTCAAAATGACTTACGGTTTGAGTAACGATGATGTATAGGGCCTATTAGTTATTATGTTTTGAGTGACACATGTATTACAAGCCTAGCTTTCTATTAGGTCTTTAGTGGACCAGTCTTTTTTCCATACCTACCTTAATGTCATCCCTTTAAGCATGCTTAGGTGTTCTTAGTTAGTTATACGTATACAATATATGTTATAATATACTAAATGCCATTCATTTTTCGTATTTTATTTCTTTTTTTTTTCTTGATTGGAACAAAACAATATGATTATTGTACGCATGCAATATATATTATAATATTTTTGTCTAACTTTTTGCTGGATGGAAAAAAACTGAATTGAATTGAATTGAACTGATGATGTTTTATGATGATTTCGCGCCTAATTGGTTTTTGAGATTGCATAATATGCCCACACAAAAAAAAAATAGTAACCAAGATTCTCTCAGTGATATCATCTGTCAATCTGTCAAACAAAATACTCTGCAATTCACTTTTCCCTAGATTGATCATAACTTTCATGTTTTCATGTTATTAATATGATCAAGAAAAGAGATTGCGACGAAATATACTAATTATGCTCGGTCAAGGGGGAAGCTAGGTGCATTCTTATATCTTTCACTAATCTTATTTGTATTCACCTGTCATCTTTATTTGATTAGTGACAGAATCTTAATTTGGAAAGTATTTTTGTTGCCATATACACGTAATTTGCTGAAAACAGAAAAAAATATTATCATGAAATATATGGCATATTTTTGCTGCTACTTTGAACCTCGCTGCTAATATAATTCTCTGGTTGAAATGAACATACAGACGATGAGCATTCGCTCATTCTACTGGCTGGACAGACATGAAATCACTTTCTTCACTGAGGCCCAGGAAGAGGGTGTAAGGGACATTGCAGTTGCCTTTGATGTGAAACAATGCATTCAGAAAACAATCAGATTCCTCATGAAGTTCCCTGGTAAGTCCTGGCATATACTATAGTATTGCTAACATCAAACATAATTATTATATTTGCAAAGACAATGAGAAAAATAACACATAGTCAACAGACATCTGTCAGCGGAATGCTCCTTACCAACTTCATCCATTGCACTCCTTAAATTTGACACCAAAATATGACTGATGAATGATGAATCTCTTTCCCGGGGTCATCCCACGAGACCGACACCCACGAGTCATACGGTCCACGAGACCGACATCAAAAATAGGTCCATGAGTCATACAGCCCATGAGTTATACAGCTCACGAGTCATACAGCCCAGAGATAGAAAACTTATCATTTGTGAAACCATTTTCTCAAATCTCAAATGATAACCAATAAACTCTGAACATCGAACTGGGAACCATATTTGGATGGTGATTACAAAGCTTTGCACTATTTTACATAAGGGTAGTTTGAAGAGGGGAGAGAGAAGGAGAGAGATAAGGAAGCAAGAAGCGAGAACGAGAGGGAGAGAGAGGGGAGAGTGAGATAGGTAAGAAGGTCTATTGACCGATTCGGGTTCGTTGAGGGCAGCAGACATTTTATGGCACTGGGCGCAGCCATGAGCTCAAATTGCGGTGTCTCAGCCGACCCCCCCCCCCCCTGCTCTCCCCTACCCCACGGGCAACATGTTTATCGCACACTTGTAACAAAGGTTCGCGCACTAACCAAGCATTCGCGCACTCAGTACGAGACGCCCATTGGCTAAAGCAACCATGCATCAGTTTTTCATTCCGTGCGCGTGAGAGGGGTGGGGAGAGAGAAGGGGGGGTCGGCTGAGACACCGCAGTAATGGCGCTGCCCATGCCAAAAATACACATAGCGCGTCACAGAATCGGTCAATAGAGATAATGTTTCGTATATAGTGCAACCGAGCAACAACATGTAAATCATGTAACATACAACCAATCTGTAACTTATTCTTTTTACAATATACCATACACATTACACAATTATCAACCAGATTAAAGTGAATTCAACAAATCAATTGCGGAATCGTTTAGTTTTGCATCTTAATTGTTCTCTGACATTTGATTTGCGTAAATTTCTGATGTTCTTACATGGAGGTATGAGGTAGGAGACCTTATCATTTGAAACCATTTTCTCAGCAAAAGTCAGGCATAATTGTTTCCTTCTGTCAGCCAAGGATAACAAGTTCAAAAGTGTCAGAGCTGTGTCAAATGATTGATATTTCGTTCCTAATATTATTTTCAGACTTCTTTTCTGCACCCTTTCTAAACAGTACACTTGTTCTTTGGTTAAGCCAACATTCCAAACCGGGCAGGCATATTCCACAAGGGGTCTCATGAAACCAATGTAAATTGTGTAAAGATCCTCAATTGACAATCTGTAACCTTTCAAAATCCTAATGAGATATATCCGTCCGTTGGCTCGCTTAATCATAAAATCGACACGATCATTCCACTTTAGATCATGACGAATGTGTACTCCCATCCCCTTTAATGTCGTTGATTACAAATTAATGTAGGGGCCTTCCTGTACAGGGTGTTCCATTAATGGGAAAATTACATACTGGCGGGTGCAATTTCGTTACGCTGTCGACCGAGAGATTGTTACTAACTAATAACAGCGCCATCTACATATCAACGACATTAAAGGGGATGGCTAGTAACTGATCAGTAAGAATCAGTGGGAATGCTGGGGGTGATTGTTCCAATCCTCGCATAATTCATTGAAGAGTACATTATATATCTATTGTTGTGTGAAAATTATTTGCTTCAGAATGGTCTCATATTCAAGTAATGTGCAGTTTAATGTTTCCAGGTTAGCATGCCTGTACAGTGACGGGGCATTAAACTGAACATTACTTGAATGTGAGACCGTTCTGAAGCAAACAATTTTCTCAGAGCAAGTGATATATAATGTACTCTTAAATGAATCCCACAAGAATTGGAACAATCATCCCCCAGCATTCCCACTGATTTCCACTGATCAGTTACTTGCCATCCCCTTTAAGTATGTATTTCTACACATGTGTCTTTTAGGGGGCAGTTCTGTCACGCTTCGAGGAGCGACATTGTTACCATTTTTTTCTTGTAATAGAATTGTCCTCTTCATAGAACCCCCCCCCCCAAAAAAAAAAAAAATGAAAAAGTGACAGATAACAAGAACAATGAATGGTTTACTTTTAGATGCCATCATGCTATATTTAATAAGCTTTCCTAATTTCTACTTAGACGGTGGACAGGATCTAAGGGTTTTTTTTTTCTTTTTTCGTCCTTTTCTCTCTCACTTCACAAGTTAAGTAGGCCTTATTAGATATCCTATCTGCCTGTTTAGAGTTCAATTTGTAATTTTCTCTTTAACTGTAATGTATGAAATTCAACGGATGAAAACTTTTTTTTTTATTGTTTTTTATCGCAGCGATTCACCTCGACTTCAGTAGCTTGTGTTTGTAGAATTATTCTTTTAAAAACAGTACATTTTTCATGAAATAGAAAAGTTACATTCATGGATGCATCTTCTTTTTCCAAATTCTTAACGCTCCCTTGATTGACGATGACATTGTTTTCTGTAATTTTTCATTATTTCAACAACTTTGCAGATGACTAGTTCCCCCCTCCCCATATCATATAAAGCAGGTGTGCACTACAACATTGACCATTTTATGAATTAGTTTCTTGTAGTGAACTTTTTTTTCATACCTGGGTATTTTTCTAGTTGGTTGATTTGAATGTCCACAACATTTTATTTTTATTTCAAAGTAGGCATATCGGTTTGGGCCTTGCTGATAGGGAAACGAGGGTGTTTTTGGCATTTTCGAAAGTAATGTTGAAACATCTCATGCACTTTTACTGAATTTTGTTTATTTTTTAACAAACACTCACATACGCAAACACAATTAAAGATCTTATGAACCCTTCATGGGGTGAGGGAGGGCAATTAACGGGGTAATACTCTAGCAACTCTCCTTTTCCATCTCTTATGCCTTCGTTATGCCATTATCTGGACACCCTATACAATTAATTGGTCTATAGGTGGCGCTGTTCATCCTGTCGGTCTCGTGGGCCTTCTTTGCCTAGTGTCGGTCTCGTGAGCCTCTTTTGCCTAGTGTCGGTCTCATGAACCTCTTTTGCCTAGTGTCGGTCTCGTGAGCCTTTTAAGTGTGGTGTCGGTCTCGTGGGCTTTCTTTGCTTATAGTGTCGGTCTCGTGGGTGCTGTTCGTTATTCCGAAGGTTCGATATTCCGAAGGTTCCTTATTCCGAAGGTTCGTTAACCCGAAACACACAAATTCCCTACACCTAGAGGTACGTTAATCCGAAAATGAAAAAGGGTTCATTAATCCGAACATTTGTGGCGTTATTCCGAAGGTTCGCTATTCCGAAGATTTGTTAATCCGAAAATGAAATTCGGAAAAACGAACCTTCGGAATAACGAATCTTCCGACTGAAGAGCCTTCGGAATAACGAACCTTCGGAATAACGAGCTGTTACCGGTCTCGTGAGCCTTTTGTGCGTAATGTCGAACTCACGGGCTCTATAACTCGTGGACTTATTTTACTTGATGTCGAACTCATGGGCTTAATTTGCTCAGTGTCGAACTCGTGGGCTGTATGACTTGTGAGCTGTATGACTCGTGGGCTGTATGACTTGTGAGCTGTATGACTTGTAGGCTGTATGACTCGTGGGTGTCGGTCTCGTGACGTGCACCCCTCTTTCCCAAGTCTGGAGATTATTGTCACAACTGATCTCTTGAAGAAGCTGTTGCTGTATGAAATGCATGGATCTTCACTGATCTGCATTTATAATTTGAAGCACGACATTAATATTTTCCCCAAGTATGATTTGACAAATTCCTTGCTCTCATGCTTTTAATCGTATAGTCGTACAGTATTTCATACATTCAGTCACATTGAATATCGACACACAGCACTGGCTTACTGATTGTCACACTTAGGCCAGGTTCAAAGAAAGCCAAATTATTAACCACTAAGGCTATGGGTTTTACTCTCATTCTCAGGTTTGATTTTGATTTGATCAACATTCTTGTTTAAAAAAAAATAAAAAAATGTGTAATATTATAACACAATGTTGACGAAAAATTACCGACGCAAAAATTTTCAAAAATGATCAAGATGAATTTGATTGGTAGCATGACAAGCCCGGAGGAGTCTCCAATATGCTTTAGGCCCTATAAATGCTTCGTATAAAGAGGCTGAATCCTAATGAAGTCACTGTGCTCTCCACAAATAGAACAAGATATTCATGTAATAGTTTCAGATTCTGCTGTGTTAATACTTTCTTCCTGAGCCTTGAGCATCTTACTGTATCGATGGAGTTTGTGCATTATTCTTTTTCACTGATACTGTCATCTGTCATTGCTACGATTGAACCAATATGTAAGGCTCACTTAAAGATCTGAACCCCCTTTGCGATGATTTCAGACATTGAAGTGTTTTATGTATGATGTTGTTTCATTAGAGAAAAATGCAGAGCATACACAAGGAAATGATCCCAGCAGTAGAAGCAGCAGAAGGTAAATAATACATATCTAAAGATTTTTATCTTCAAATTTGGTTTTGATAATTAACAGTACTTAATGGCCAAGCTTTCACTTGTTTACTGACATTGAGAGCAGTATGCCAACTTTAAATATACAACTTATAGAATGATTTGGGCTTGTTTTTTAGATAAGCTAAATTTGGTCTTTTCTTTTTCTTCAGTGTCTCTGTATCGAAAGATGTTGGAGGCAGTATTGTGCTCTTAGGTTGTCTGTCTTTCCATCGTATTCATGCAATTTCAAACGAAAAAAAAAAATGTTGAATATATCATCTTTGTACCTATGGTATACTAACTTGGAAATATACTGATTTGATTGGGTCTCAAAGTCAGAGGTCACTGAACAAAGTTGGGGGAGAGGGTAGAATAATATATGCAATTGCTTGCATGGACGTGGTAAAGGGACAACTTCATACGTCTAGTTCAAAGGGCACTATACTTTGGCTCAACATGTTTGGACCATGACTGCAGCTAGGAATGTCCACTTATAAGAGCTTATAAGAAGAATAGAAATAAAATAACACTTTATTACCTGCAATGAAAGGTGAAAAAATGAAGCACAAAGATCATAAATGCAATGTTCCCCTAAAAGTAAAACCATTGATAATGTTATGTGGTGTATTTCGATAGAAGTGGTTTATGTTTAATTCCTGAATGTTATTAACTTATTTCAGGTCTCGCAAGGCATCAGAGAGGGAACTTCAAAAGCTATCATCCTTAATACCTGTAGACAAGTACCTCGATTTCTCCTGCTCACTTGACATTGGTTTTGATAGAGCCACCCAAGCTTTATCACAGTGGGAAAAGAACTATAAGATAGCTATGCGACAATGCCTACAACACTGGAAGAATGAAACCGGTGGTAACTTTGATGAACTCCTGAGGGCTCTACAAGACTGCGAGCTTGGAGGATTGGGAGAAAAATTGAAGTGAAATTTGAAAGTGTCATCAAACTGTTCCCGTATAACTCAAACAGAGTGTGCATCCTTTTGAGAACGTGTCTTACTCCAATTGGTTAATACAGTATGTATACGCTCAACACATTCTGTCATGTATAAATTGCCACAAAGATCTTTAAAAGCCTTAACGCTGTCTGCAGAAAAATACTACAGTGTATCTCATTCCTGCAGTCAGTATATGTGTTGTTCTGTTGTATGATCACATCCAGGATTGAAAAAGAGTGTTGGAGCAAGTTTGTTCACCAAAGACACTACAAGAACTGCATCATTCCATTCATCCACAGCTTGAAGTGGTTTCGTATTCATTCATTTTTTTTTTTTTTGCCATTCATAACAAGTTGATAGAAATGCGATGTTATTTTGATGTTGAATTACACTATAGTTGTCTTAATTAGTGTGCCAACAAATGGGTATGCGATTATTGTGGTACATTGCAAAACTCAAGTCAGAATGGGTGTTGTCTTGTGCAAGGGCCGTGTGTCAAAATGTCTCTCTGTTTTGTATGTTAGTCTAAATGTGTGTGTGAAGCTTATGATGCATGTGAAAAATGAGTTTGTATATATTGTGTTGTGTATGAAAGTAAATCAGTTTTGCCTTGTACCAATTTTTATACCAAACTTCGTTCATGTGTGTTATTTCTTTATGTAGGTCGGGCAGCAAACACTGAAATTTGTTGCATGTTATTGTTGCAATATCGCATGCAATTGGTATAGGCTATAATGTGCATAATATTCATTATGTTTTATGTAATTCTTGAACTTGTGATAGAAGCGAAAGCTGTTTACTCACTCAGAGAGAGAAGTAGAAATATTGTACATTAGTATTTGAAATGGTAGTGTCTGTGCACCACTAATCTATTATGACAACAGTAAAACTTTGTGAAGATTTATTCATATCCCTATGCTGCGAAAGCTGTTTTAAACATGTCCGGTTTTGATGTGGATTTACAAATCCTTAATTGGTGAAATTTAATTTCAATTCACTACTTCTGCTGTTTTACATTCACCTTTTTCCCCATGTGTCTTTCTTGCTCTTTCACTTTTTTAATTTTATGCAAGTTATTTCCAACAAGAAAACTTAATATAGAATACAAAGTATGCATTTGTCAATTCGTGTTCATGAACAATTTGAAAAGATATAAAAATCATGAGATGTAATACAATATATATATTATACATGTCTATACATATAGTATATATATATATATAGAGAGAGAGAGAGAGAGAGAGAGTATGAGTATATGGAGATTATGACATATCGGGAAAACAATGCACACTTTGCAGTAGAAACCAAAAATGAATAAAGTGATGGAATCTGCAGTGTATGATGTATTCATTTAATGACATTCCTGCATGAATCTGATTATCCTCACAATGATCAACACATCTTTCATCATAAATGGGGAGAATTGTGTACTAACAGCCATGAAATCTGAAATATGAGTATCCAGTTTGTATCGAAACAAGAAATCACCGTTTATTTTTGTATTATTTTTGTATAGTATGCTCGAATGTTTATTATGTTCTTGCAATTGAACACATTGTAAGAAAGTCTGACTATCTTACTTGTATGTCAGAGTATATCTATAATGAAGTGTTCATACTGTGGAATATTGAAAAGAGTCTTTGGTTGAAGTAGTGTAGAAAAGTGGAACTACATCATTGTACAATTTGTGTATTATTAAACAGTTTGAACATACAAGAGGGCCTTTGGTCTTTATGTCATTTTATAATGAAAAAGAATAAAGAACAAGCAATGTGGCAGTTAGTCCTCTGTGAGTAAAATAATGTCAGGAAATCTGGTGACAAGCTTGACTCTTCATGACATCATGCCATCACAATATAGACTCCAAGTAATGTTTACCAAAACTTTTTTTTTATATAATTTTTGTAAATATTGTGTACCCATGGAATTACATAGATCCTTTTGTGTACCATAGAACCATAATGTCAGGGTCGTGCATTTCCTCACTTGATGGTAGACTATCTTCTATCTACAGCATAAAATGCACGAATACAGTAAGACCTATTTAAAAAGTCACCCTTTGCTGCTTTACATTTTTGGCAGAGTATAATATTTCGAAGAAGTTTTGTTTATTCCTCATTACGTTTGAATGTTTCACTTCGGTTTAACACATGGGCAATCAATCTTTTGCAAATTTCATTGAAATGAAATATGTCTTTGTATTCAATGATTTGTTAAAAATGAATCTGGCAAGACAGGGTACATACATTATGTTTCCCTATAATATTTGATCAGTGTCACTGTATACATAGTGTAATTTGTGTAATGTGTTTGTTTGTTTGTTTGTTTGTTTGTTTTTGTTCGTAGAATTATAAGTGTACAATTAAGTTGGCAGTATATGAAGTATAATCCAAGTTTGATGCATGGTGTATATAGGACTGGCTACATGAATTGGATATACATGTACATCTGCTATCATTGATTTGTAAAAGCAATGTAAATGTTGAGAGCTTGTTATACCGTAAGTAAAATGACTTGCTTTTAAGCCCCTTGTAAAGTATGTATAATGCAATGTGTGAAATAACAACATTTTTTTTTCATATGGTTGTTTTCCTTTTGTTACAAAATAAATTGTGTACATTGTTATTTACATTGCGAAAGCACGTTTGATATTTCTAAATTAAATTTTCAGAGTTGAATGATGTTGAAAATATGCAGACTAAAAGTATATGGCCTTCAATCTCCAGCACTGTGTATGTATTGTGTTTGTATCGCTATGAGTTGCTTCTGGATTCTTCCATATACAGGTAGTGAATTAGATTAATGTTTCAAATGATGTAATTTTACCCATTTATCAGTGTTCAGAAGAAGTAGAGTCTTCATGCCTAAACTAAAATCCCAGTCCCTTTTCAAGTTTTCATAGTGCTATGTATACTGTGTAAGATTGTGAGGCATATATTGTATAGGCTTACCTGCCAGTTGCTTTGACTTTGTGACAAATAATTGCTTTGAGTTTTCTTTTATGCTATTTATACTTTTGTCAGAATGAACATGCTGAATGCGCATAGAACATATTAGTTACCGTTAGTACCTGCATTTCATTATGATGAAACATGTACACTATCTTACTTTTCTGCCAGATGCTTTGGATGTGTTCATCATTCAATTCTTTTGAATCTTAATTTATATTTTTGAATGATTGCTTACCATGACTGCATGGCATGACTGCATGAGAGCCATACTCCAAAAACATTTTCACCTTCACGTTGCTGATGCTTTGTTGAAGATGATAATTTCATACTCGCTTTCCAACATGCTTTCGGCTTGTTTTTTTTTTTGTTTTTTTTTTAAGGAACAGATACTGTGCTTTCCCTTTTTCAGCATGTTTAGTGTAAATTTTGAAACACACATGTATCATGGTTGTCAATACTTTTTTACATTATTGATGCTGCTGGCATTACAAGGTCATGTAAGATATTGACTTACTAACCTGTTATAGTGGACTTTGTATAAATACAGATGTTAATATTTTCAAGTCAGTACTCAGAATATGAAATAAACGCCTACATAATCATTCTTCCCTCATTGCCAGTTTACATACAAGGATGACTTGAGTTGCCAAATGTTTTCAGTGGTTTTAACTCATTTCTTTTTCATCTGGAGCTTGAAAAGTATTGTATTTTCTGTAATCTATTAGAAGTGGTGAATTATACTACAAATTTGTATTTCTCAAACATGCTGGTGCTTGAAGTCACTAGCACTTTAATATACAATATCACTTGAGTTGCCTGATGTTTTCAGTTTGTTATTGAATGCAGGGATTTTTCCACTCTATTGTGTTTTAATCTGTAGCATTCAAATGTTTATATTCTCTGTAAAGCTTTAGAAGTTGTGAATTAAACTATTTCTTAAACATGTTTATACTTCGTGAACTCACTACCACATATCACATAACTTATGTGATTATCATACAAGATGCTTACAATTCTCTATCGGCACAGTACATTTTAATCTCAAATGCAGTTTGTTTTTATCTTTCTTTTTACATTTTATGTGTATTTTTTTAGATGCACATCTATGATATATTTTATGATTTTACAATTTATGAAAGTTGCTACCTTTTAAAGATGATGACTTGTTATGTTTACCTACCAGGTGCTTTCGGTTTTTCTACAAATACAGCTGTTTCTGCCAGAAAATGAATCTAATACTGTGAGAGCATTGCTTCTGTTTCAAAGTTGATGTCATTAACTTTGCAAATTGAGTTTGTGGTCCGTTCTGTTTGATGATGTGTTATACAGTATAGTGTTTGTGAGTTGTTTGTCTATTCATTCATCTGTTTACCATGAAATCTGTCTCTCCCGGCTTTGTGTTTGGTCAATACCTCGGAGAGCAGTGGCCAGACTTTTTTTTTTTTTCAATTTTTTTTTTTTATTAAAGAACATCAAACAAAATTACAGAGATCAAAAACATGATTATACAAATAGAAATAAACAAAAAAGAAAAAAAATAAGAAAAAGCAGCATACAAAAACCAATCATGTCAATTATGAATTACTATTACAAAAACAGTATACATTCTATCAAATAAAACAGTGTTATAACGAGGTTTTTAGGAACATATTTTTACCATTAGCCCTTTGCTTCATCAGGTCTGTAGTCTATCAAGATACAAAAACAAACAACAAAAGGGGACCAACAAAATAAGTGACACATCCGGGACTCCGGGTTCAACTACATAAACAAGTTAAAAATCCAGTCTCCATTTCCGAAAATGTAAAGCAAGCGTACCCTTTTTCTTTGCCAAAAAATACTCTAAATCCTTGTTAGTCTTAAGACAAGCTTTCAATCCCATGAACTCTGGGGTAGTACCCTGAAATTTACAAATATAAATATAATATTTTACGAGAAGAAAAATATAAGTTAAAAATTTATCCTCATTTATACCAAACATTTTTTCAAAGTCTGAGACGATTCTATTTGTACCTTCTTTCTGATTAATAATACTGATAACCTCATTCCAAATTGGCTTTATTTTCTCACAGTGAAGGAATAAATGAACAATCGTCTCTGGCGTCTTGTTACATAAAGAGCAATTTGGCAAAAATCATTCAACGCAATTGCTTTATGAAAAACTTTGAAATAAAAAGAACGAAGCCGTGTATTAATAGTACCCTTAAAGTTTCTCAAACGGATTTTCTCCCAATTCAAATTTTCACGGTCCACACCTAATCCTTCCCAAGAAGTGATACAGTTTTCAGGAAAACACTCATCAATCATAATAGAATATGCGTATTTAGGTACTTTTAAGGTTTGTACAAGCTTATCAACAATCTTTCCACGTATATCAAGATCATGTACATTAAGTCCATCCAACCAAGGAGAAGGAATGTTCTTCAACAAGAAATTATATTTTCTTTTATCATGAGGAGAAATTTGGAAATCGAGTACTAACTCTTCAAAAAGTTTATAACCTGGATGAGGGGGATTAAGAAGATCATGAATAAAAATAATGCCATTCCTGAACCATTCTTCATAATAAAAGAATTGCTTTGACCTAGATCTTATGTTTCTATTATACCAAATACATTGAAATGATCCCAAATATAAGAAATCATTATTATATTCTTTCTTTACAAACTTCTCTCTAAAAAGTACCAAGTTCTCAATGAATCAGCTAGTTGAGTACAATCGAGTCTATTCAGAACAGTTTCAGGAGCATGAGCTTTCCACAAAATATCTCTTCTGTTGTTGAATTTATCTAATGCATATAACTCAATTTTTTCCACAGACTATCATAATTATCATCTAAAAGCAGTTTCACCCATTGCAATTTTTTGAGACAGTGAAAAAATGTAGGTGTTAATCATACGAAGACCACACAAAGAATAATCATTACATAAACGCTGCCTCTTTACTCTGTCGTTGCCACCATTCCAAATGAATTTATAAAACATCTTATCAAGTTCTTTAAAGAACTGTTGTGGAAACTTTATACATAAAACTGAGAATAAATATAATAATTGTGGCAAAATCAAAGTTTTAATAACACAAGTCTTCCCAATAAGAGATAAATTTCTGGCTCTCCAGCAGTTCAAATTTCCTCCAATTTGTTTCAGTTTAACTTTATAATTAAGATCATACATTCTTTTTAACTGCAACGAGAAATATATTCCAAGAGTTTTAAAAGTATCAGTTTTCCAAGTTAAGCCTTTATCAGCATTTGGAAAATTTTGGGACCCCTTTTTTGCCCCAATCCAAATTGCTTCTGTTTTTGAAATGTTCATTTTACAACCAGAACATGCAGCAAATTCATTCAATACCTCAAACAAACTATCAAATGAAAATGTAGACCCGAGCAGTGGCCAGACTTTGGTAAATATGTGAAATATAACTGGGTAGTCACATTACTTGTTTATGTTACATTTTTTGATGAAAACTATATTCTAGCAAATAAAAGTTTTGGAAGTCAGAGATAGGGTCGTACTTGTAGAAATTCAAAGAATGTTTTATTTAATCAATTTTCTTTATCTTAGACTGGGCAGGGCGATTAGATTCACACTGTAGTATGAACACCCCAAACCTTACCAATGGTGTAAAAAAAAAAAGTTTTGAAACAAAATTTGATTTGTCATTATATTATCCACAGTTCAATTTCGCAATCCAACCAAGCTGAAAATGACTGCATAACAAGAAAATATACAATTAAGCCACTTTGTCCTCAGGAATGAAAAATAACATAATTTTCCCTTTGCCGCATTATACAAGTATTTGTATTACAATAAAATTGGTTGTATATGAACATCTATCGTTATTGACGAATCCAGTCGCCATTATATGAAAACGTGACTCTGTAATGTAGATGCTGATGATGTAGTTCTTCCAAATGGCCTATTGTGATAGCTATATTAATGGTAATTAGTTCTTGTGATGTCCAAACCAATCTAGCCATTTTATAGTGCATTGATCTTGCCCATCTATAGTGATTTTCCATAGTACAAGTGTTGTAATGCAACATTGGATTCAGACATGTGAAGTGACTTCATATACATATTACTTGGTCTTTATCACAATGGTAATTACACAAAATAGTGCAGGTATATTTCTCTGCACTGATTTTCACGTCAAGAGTTTGACTGATATATGCGCAAACTTAGTACACATGGAGATCATCATGTAATGATTAGTTTATTATCACTTTCGATTGCTTAAAACATTTTGTTCATTTTTAATATACTTCAGATGGCTAACCAGGATTGTCATGTAATTCTAAAGATTCATGATTTTAAATTTCCGGATGAAAGGATGAACATTTTGTTGACATTATGCATATGTATGTAGGAATATTCCTGTTTTAATCGTACTCAACAAAGTTGTGAATGACCAGAACTATTTCTTCAACACTGCACCATTGTAAAACAGGTCTTATTATGCAAGATGAACTACATCAAAAGGCCACTGTCAGTGCCCATTATTATTGTAGTATTAGTGATGTAGAAATTAGACTGTCATTTGATGTTAAATTATATCTATTCACCAATGGAATGAGACAAGAATAGCTTGCTTGTCAGCAATGTATGCTAAAGATGTTGTATAGTTTCCAACTGGAATTGTTTTCTTCACACTCACGTGTGACCAGTACTAGACTTAACATGTACATTTCATCAGTGTAAATACATGACATGTAGGAATATTAAAATGTTATTTGCATATTGCATCATAAAAAGCACTATGTTCACAAGGACCATAAGTGGTACTGCTGGAGAGCATTCCCCAATCTTATCACCAACAGCCTGAATGGGTCAAAGGTCAGGATTTGGACAGGAAGTACATTGTATGTACAGTATGAGCTGCTCTCATTTTGAATATTTTATTGGGGAGATCAGTATCAAGACTACAAATATCAGTGACATCATTGTTAAGACCTTCAAATGCTTCATATGCTATTGTGTTAGTGTGACATTTCTGTTTACATGTGTAATCTCTGGAATATGCAGATGTTCAAAGAATAGGGATTAAAGTATCTACAACGTAAATCCAGCTATTCTGGTCTGTGTAATGATTAGTCTAATATGAGGTGATTCTGTGTAAGATGAATTACAGGGACTGTGTTTCCATGTTCACAATTATCTTTCAGTTCTTAACCTTTAGACCTGCTGATCAAACTTTTAAGTTTTTGTACATTACACCCAAATGGAAATTAAGACAACAAATAGATATGCTAAAAAAAGAAAAGAATCTCCCTTTTGTGATTATGGTGGAATTCAGTGTGCATGTTCCGAAGCTGTGAGAAAGTATATACAGTGAAATGCAACTGAAAGTGTACCAACTTCTGCATCATGTAGCGATAAAATAAAAAAAAAAACACCTTTCCATCAAGTACCAAAATGTAGAAATGGGATGAAGCACTCTTAAACTGTGCTGAGTAATTAAGGGGATGTTAAACCATTGAGAACAAGTCCCAAGTATGCTCAAACAAGCGTCTATGGGAAATGCGTGTTGTAGCAAAATCAGCCCGTCATCAAGCCCTTTTGCTGATTTGCCATAATACCATGCAGGGAAATAGGCTGTAAAAAGCACTTGAATACACCTGTAGTGATATAAATGTCTCTTTAGATGTGTTTGACGCACAGTGAGGAGCATGCTATTTTAGAAGAATGTTTGTGTTGATGTTTTGAATATGTGAAAGGTGTGCATGTGTGTGCAGTATGTGTTCCTGGATATGTGTGGGTGTGTGTTTCCATTTAGTATTCTTTTTATAATGTTTTGTTACTGTGATTTACCAGGTGACGTGTAGCCCTCTGATGTACAGTAGAATATGTGTAGATGCGATGAGATGTGTATGAACTGAATATGACAAAGAATAGACCATAGTATTACAATGTAATTTAGCTGTTGGATAATCAGTACAGCATGGGGAGCTTTTGGTGAGCGAATGGGATGGTGGTGTCGATCTAAAAAGTGATTTATTAGCATCTCTTCTATGAACAGCAGCACACATGGCTGTGTAAAGAATTGAGATTCCAAGTCACAAGAACCAAAAACTGGTGTAAGATTACAGGTACATTGTACATCATGAATCGTTCAATCAGACTAAATTGTGGGAAAATAGCAAATACAATGATAAACTCTGATGAGGAACTCTCATAAACTATGAGATATCGTGCTTTCTTTGATGATGTACTTGTCTTTCTGTTATCTATTGTGATAAGTGTTGAAGTATCCACAATCTGTATGTCAGAATTCTTCCCTTATTCTACATGCCTTTTACTACCACTACTATTCTTGGAAAGAGGGACAAACATACACAATGCATGTAAGAAAGTTATGAAAATGTAGTGTACCATGATACACGGCCCATGTCAATATAATCTTAAGGGAGTATATACTTTGATTTCTCTCCACCATCTATTAAAGTGTATCAGCTGCTAATACGGCAGGAGAGGGAATTCCATTTTTTTTTTATCATGGTTGTTGCCAGCTGTCCTAAGCTTGGTAAGAAATCTGGTATGATGAACCAAGAGAACATGCTGACACATCTGGATGTAAAACATTGAACAGAAAAACAAACAAAAATTGAGAACGGGAGACATATAGAGAGAACAAGTGGGCAATCTGTGTTCTACTAGAACAATCAACTAATTGTACTTTATTATCCCTTGGAATGTAACAGGGCCCTTTGCTATCAATGTTATAATATATAGTGACTGCCTATTGTTTTTCGATTATTTATTTTTTATACCGCCAAGAAGTTCGCCAGATGTTTTAAAGGGGCAGTCTTTTAACTTTATAATGCATGATCATATGAAAATACTGTGTCAATACTATTAGAAATTGCATATGCTTTTCTTCAACGAGATCTGTGAACTTCAAAAAACTCAGTTGAAATCGCCTAAATCGCTCATTTTTCGGGTAGTCGGGAACGCCCCCAGAAAAAGCAAGGACCGGTCACGTGCCTTGTCAGGTGACACTTTGACGTACGAGGGGGTATTCATAGTGCCGACTGTCTCGCCGTATAGACCGATTCAAGCGACTGTTCATGGAAGTGCGCCCTCTTAAGGCGACGCCATAACTGGGGGCCAAACAACAGGCTGGGTCGGCAAGCGCCCTGCGTGCGTGGCAAGGGTGCCAGCGGCAGCCAGTGCTTTTACCACCCGGCGCCAGCCGGCCAGCTAGCTATCTCTGGCGCTGGCAGCGATCGACGCATCTGGCTTTGTAACAACTAGAGTCTACATTTTTTTTTTTCGCAAGCTAATTAAAAATAAAAAAAAAATAAACAACTTATACCGACTATGAGCGAATGGGTAGATGACATACGGCTGTAGCCAAAACTTGAATTTCAAGGTAAATATCGGTACGATCCGTGATTGTTGGTAGACTCTATTAATTCTTTGGCGATGACTTGGGTACTCGCGTGTAAGCCCCGTATATTCACATTTGTGTATTAAAAGAGAATACGAAACCGCTGGGGAGAATTATTGCTAGGCGCAGGCAGACGTCTTGCTTATAAGCCTAGGCTGTTGACAAGTTAACTGATATAATAATTAAATACAAATAATGAATACGAATCTTGAGCTAGATATGGTGCAATAAATTGCAAGCTATCAGTTAACTTAATCTTTTTAGGGCACGCTTTTGCCTTTACTCGGGAGTGTCGGGCCAGCAGGGTAGAATCTGTCTAACGTTAGATCTTGTCTAGAAATCTAGGCAAGAGTCCAGACTAGATGTAGACCTATTGACTTCTAGAACCCTACATCCTATATCATTTTCGGTTGTCGATAACTTCAGGCAAGCCTAACTAAGTACACCAAACGGAATATAAATCTAGGCGTTTCTAGGCCGTATATGCCTAAACGTAAGTTACGACTACGACTACAAGTTATAGGGACAACCAAAACTTCTACTGTTTTAGGTCTAAGTAACCTTGCATAACATCACGCTAACGCCTAATACATTGTATTATAATCTACAAAAGTGATTTTTAAAGCATACTTTCTTAGTATGATTATGAAACGGATGTTTGCCACCATCCATGGTTTAATATTTGTAAGTATCACTTTATCAAAAGTCAAATTCAGAGTTCCAGGCCAAAATTGAATAGGCCTATGGTCAATTCAGTGCTGAACATTGAAGAAGTGAAAACAATATAAGAATTTAACGCATCTTGAAACATTTTATTTAGCTGTAGTGTAGGCTGTAAAATGTTTGTCATAATAATAAAGTCTAGCCAGGAAGTGTATTCTAACTTTGGCAAGTAGGACACCAAGGATAAAAAAAGTGAATTTTCAAATTCCTTGATCTAAACTTGTCTTCTAAGATGAACAACATATTTTACGAATAATACATTATGCAGTGATAACCTAATTAAATAGAGAATCTAGTAGACATAGTTTGTTTCGAAATCTCTGCATTTTCATACCGTTGTATTTCACTTAATTGTCTTTAATTTTGCCTTAATTTATCATGCGTCATCAGCGGTGTCTGAATTTCACACACTGCCGTGCAGCTTCCATTTCCATTTTTTCTGTTATTTGTGCACCCAACAACTGCACAATGTGTTTTCCTGATCCTTCCCTTTGAAGCTTTCAAACTAGATCAATATGTCTGAATCACTCAATTTGTCCAAAAGAAAGGCATTAAAAGCCGCTGAATGACTTTTTCACAGTGAGTAAACAATCACAATATAATGTATTAGCGCGGCGCCGGCGGTCGCCGGCCGCGGCGCAGCGGCCGCTCCCGGCTAACTATGCGCGATGGGTACGCTAGGCTGCTGAGCTGCAAGTGCAACTCGCTGGGTAGCTAGCTCGCTGGGAAGCCCCCGGTGGCCCCCAGTTATGGCGACCGTTATAGCGCCGCTAACGGCGGTAGGTGAATAGGTCATCGAAATTGAATCGGTCTATAGACCGAGTCAAGTGACTGTTCATGGAAGTGCGCCCTCTTAAGGCGACGCCATTACTGGGGGCCAACCAGGCCGGGTCACCGAACTAAAACATAGTGGAATGCGTGTCCCTATTCCCAACATACACGAGACCTTGCAGCCAAATTTACCGAGTTGCGTCGCCATCTTCTTACGGCAATTTTTCCTTATATGGAGTGCACGCTTAGGCGCGGTCACACTGGGCCACTGGCACGCGCGCAAGCAAGAGTACGCCGTCCAGTGGCTAGTGATTATGACGTAACAATGCACGTTTGTACATGACAATGACACAGCCCGCAAGGCAAATCAAGAAGTTTGGCGGAAAGTTTCGTGGGAAGTTTGCTGTCACACTTGCAAAACTTCGAGTTAAACTTCTCGATCTTTTGCCAGTTTGACAAAGTCGATAAAAAGGGTCAAGAGGTCAACGAAATCATGTTTGCACGGGCGCGGTGTGTGTGTACGCTGTATGGCGGCTATGCGGAGGACTCACATTAGTTCTTTTAACATGTTTACGGCTTTTTTTTTTTTTTTTTTTTTTGCTGTTGAATACTAGATTGCTTTATCAAATCTAGAATGACATATGCACCGTAAATAAATCAAGTTTGTTCATTAATAAGCACTTTAGGTTAGACATAATGCTCGCCACTAAAAGAAGTGCAATTCACTGCAACACAAGATGGCATTTTGCATGAGACGGTGCATCGAATTCACCCCGATAACTTCGAAACTTGTTCTTTCTACCGAAGTTCCTTCGCCGATACTCAATTCTTCCCCTGCATATGCGCTGTTTGAGCGTCTCCATCATACCAAGGAGGTATGAACATATACCTCCTTGATCAAGGAGAAGTGACCTCATAGTATCAGGTGATTTCAACATTCAGATGGATCTACCTTCGCCTAATACCAAGAAGTTCACAGATCTGATGGCTAGTCATAATCTTCAGCAGCATATACAAGAAGCCACCCATTCCCGAGGGCATATACTTGATTTGCTCATGACAAGGCAAGATGATGTGACAACTGTGCAAAATATCAGGGTCTGTGAGGGCATCTCTGACCACGCTGCCATAATGTGTGAAATCAACACTCCTGTCAAAATCTCCTACAAGAAAATGATATCAACCCGGAAAGTGCGATCAATCAACGTTGGTATGCTGCGTGAAGATCCGATGATGGAATCTCTGCCTTTTATTTGCTCAAGTGCTGAAAATGTTGAAAAAGCTATTAGCAATTATAACTCTACTTTGTCGATGGTTCTGGACAAGTACGCCCCTATCCAGAAGCGCTGTATTACCCTTCGCCCAAATACTCAATGGTACAATGAAGAAATTGCAAGTGCGAAACTGCGTCGAAGGCAATTAGAAAGAAAATGGAGGAAATCGTTGTTAGAGATTGATAGGCAGTTGTATTGTAAACAACGTCAGTATGTCCGTTCACTACTCAGGAAAGCGAAAACTGAATATCACTCTAAACAAGTTAATGACTGTGGTAAAGACACGAAGAAACTCTTTCAGGTTGTAAACAAGCTTCTTGGCAGAAAACAAAAATCCCCTCTACCTGAGCATGATTCTGACAAAGAGTTGGCTAACGAGTTTAATCGGTTTTTCGTTGATAAGATAGCGAATATACGTTTATCCTTACCATGTGTCAGTGTGGGTAAAAGTGAAGCTGAAGTTGCAACTGCTTCAAAATTAGACTCACTAAATCCAACGTCTGTAACTGAGGTTAAGAATATGATTATGAAGTCTCCAAATAAGTCATGTGAATTAGACCCTTTTTGTACGGATCTGATAAAAAAATGTGTATCAGTGACTGCCCCTGCCATTACGAGCATAATAAATGGCAGTTTTGCAGCAGGTGTTGTGCCAAATGAATTGAAAATAGCGGTGATATTTCCAACCCTTAAAAGACCTCATTTAGATAAGAACATGTTAAACAATAAATCGACCAATTTCAAACCTGCCATTTGTTAGCAAAGTTATGGAACGTGTTTCCTTTTCACGCCTACGAGACTACTTGCAGGAGAATGATTTTCTTGATAGCCACCAATCAGCGTATCGCCCTGATCATAGTGTAGAGACATTACTGATCAATGTTTGAGACAAATGGATGCTGGGAATATCACTGCTGTTGTTTTACTTGATATGTCGGCAGCTTTTGATACTGTTGACCATTCCATTCTCACCCAGACTCTCAGATCTGTTGGTGTCACAGGACTTGCATTAGAGTGGTTTCAATCTTACCTTGCCAGCCGTTCACAATATGTTAAGATCAATGACAGTAACTCTGATCCGGCTGCACTTACTTGCGGAGTCCCGCAAGGGTCTGTAGGTGGACCACTTCTATTCTCACTATATCTTTCAAGGATTAGACACATTTTTGAAAGACACGACATTCAGTATCACTGTTATGCAGATGATATACAAATATTTGTATCCTTTTCACCAACCAGGACTGAACTCACTGAAGCTGTAAAACGATTGGAATTATGTATTGATGATGTTAAGGCATGGATGGAAAGAAATGGTCTCAAATTTAATGACAGTAAGTCAGAATTTATTCTGATAGGATCCAAACAGATGTTGTCTAAGGTGAATTCTGATACATGTTTTGTTAGAATCGGCAATAGTAATATCAAGCCTTCGAACAAAGTTCGTAATCTTGGTGTTGTTTATGATGCAAATCTGACATTCAAAGACCACATTTCATATGTATCCCAATCTGTAAGATTTCATTTGCGTAACCTGGGCTCAATTCGGTGATATTTAACTAGATCAGCAGCAGAAAAACTGATGCATGCTCTTATTTCGTCTCGTCTAGATTTCTGCAATTCTCTGTTTTGCAGTCTTCCACAAAAAGAACTCAGTAAACTGCAACGTCTTCAGAATTGTGCCGCTAGATTACTTACTTTCAAGAAGAAAACTGTGCATACTACCCCAATACTTCGGTCCCTACATTGGCTTCCTGTTGAAAAACGTATTAACTTCAAGATTCTTCTTCTTGTTTACCGTACATTGCGCAAATTTGCCCCTGTCTACCTTCAAAATACTCTTCATCTTCACCAACCACTACGTAATCTACGTTCATCAAACTCGCTAAAATTACAGGTACCTCGAATCAAGCATTGGGGGGATCGGGCTTTTTCATATATGGGCCCAAAACTATGGAATGGCCTACCAAAATCTCTTAGAGAAGCATCTTCCATTGATAGTTTCAAAAAGAATCTCAAGACGTATATTTTTAATTTGAATTGACAATATTGTATGCCTGTATGTAATGTATGTGTACGTATATATTGTTTGTTGGTTTATTGTCTTATTATTTTCTGTGATACTGTTGTAACGTGACACAATATGTGCTCTGTTCTATAGCGCCTTGAGTATCTTTTTTAGGTAGAAATGTGCGCTCTACAAGAGTCTCGCTATTATTATTATTATTATTATCATACCATATACTGTACCACCCGTGTTACCCGTGTGTGTGCGCGCGATTGATGAGGAAGTGGGGGTGGGGTGCGCGATATGACGCGTGCATGAACAATCGAATCGAACAAAATGAGAGAGTGGTTGGATCCACATAGCGTGCACTCCATATAAGGAAAAATTGCCGTAACAAAATGGCGGTGGCAGCAAGTTTAGGTGGCTGCGTATTTCCTGGGTGAACACGCATTCCACTATGTTTTAGTTCGGTGGGCCGGGTCGGCAAGCGCCCAGCGTGCGTGGCAAGGGTGCCAGCGGCAGCCAGTGCTTTTACCACCCGGCCGGCGCCAGCCGGCCAGCTAGCTATCTCTGGCGCTGGCAGCGATCGACGCATCTGGATTTGTGACAACTCTAACGTCTACTTTTTTTTTTCGTTAGCTAATTAATAAAATTAATCAACTTATACCGGCTATGAGCGAATGGGTACATGGCATATACGGCTGTAGCCAAAACTTGAACTTCAAGGTAAATATCGGTACGATCCGTGAGTGGAATTGTAACACGTTAGACTCTATTTCTTTTGCGATGACTTGGGTACTCGCGTGTAAGCTTAACATTAGATCTATTCACATTTGTGTAAGAGGATAAAAAACACCTGGGGAGAACTATGGCTAGGCGCAGACAGACGTCTAGATATTAAGCCTAGACTGTTGAGCAGTTAACTGATATAATAAATACAAATAATGAATCAGTTTTGAGCTAGATAGTAGATATGGCGCTATCAGATCAGTTAACTTAAACCTTTTTAGGTTTTTGCCTTTTCTCTGACCAGTGGGGTAAAGTCTGTCTAACGTTTTTTAGATCTTGTCTAGAATTCTAGGCAACAGTCCAGACTAGATCTAGACCCGTCTAGACCTATTGACTTCTACCTAGAACCCTCTAACGTTAGCTACATCCTATATCATTTTCGGTTGTCACTAACTTCCGGCAAGTCTAAGTAAACCAAACTGAAGGCAAATCTAGGCGTTTCTAAGCCGTACAAACTTAAGAAGTTAATTTACGTCGCCTGATGTCAACAACCAAACATTCTACTGTTTAAGGTCTAAGTAACCTTGCATTTAACATCGCGCTAACGCCTAAAATTATAATCTACAAAAGTGATTTTCAAATCAAACTTTCTTAATATGAATTATGCTTATGAAACGCGGATGTTTGCCACCATTCATGGCAGTTTAATATCTATAAGTATCACTTTATCAAAAATTAATTCAAATTCAGAGTTCCAGGCCCAAATTGAATATGGTCAATTTAATGCTGAACGCTTAGTGCAGAAGTAAAAATTTACAATATAAGATTTTTTTTTTACACATCTTGAAACATACATTTGGCTGTAGTGTAGGCTTTAAAATGTTTGTCATATACAATGTAGTATACTAGTTGCCAGGAAGTGTATTCTAACTTTTGTAAGTATTGCACCAAGCATTAAAAAAAAAAAAAATATATATATATATATATATATATATATATATTTAATTAATTCTTAAAATCTTTCATCTGAACCTGTCTTCTAAAATGAACAACTTTATTTCACGAATATGAATATGCAGTGATTTAGCCTAAGGCCAAAAAAAAAAAATGGTTTGTTTGCCCTTCGCGACCGACCGAAAATCACGGAAATTTCGGGTCGCGGTTTTTTTTTTTTTTTTTTTTTTTTTTTTTTTGCTCTTTCAAGTTTATTTTTTTCCACAAATTTCATCTTCTACAAATTTGTGAATGGTTTTAAACCCAAAATTATCCGAGAAAGAATTGAAAAAAGTCTAAAAATGTTTGTTTTTCTTTCATCTCATCGACCCGTCGTAATTGTGTTCGGGCCGCGCGGGTCCACAGGCTACGTTTTATAGCATGCATTGCATGCTACAATGTAGCTACCTTTTTGGCTCACATGCGTGCACGCGCACGCGCACGAAATCCAATCAATGCATGTATGCACTTAGTACAGGGCTGCACACTGCATGGCGACCAGTAAAATTCGCTCTAGCTTGGGCATTGGCGCTGCTCACGCACTGCCATGCCATGCAATACATGTACAGTGTAACTGCATGTACAGTGTAACTGCATGTACAGTGTAACTGCTTTTCGTTTGCTTGCGATCGGCGGTCATGCCAGACAAGAAGCATTGATAGATATTAGAAGCGCACGCATTTCTGGGTCATTTTACTCACGATCCGATCCCGGCTTCGCATCAGCGTGGCAGTTGACATGTTGAAGTAGAACTAATTTACTTGTGTCGATTTTTAGAAAAGTAAAAACATATTCGATATTCAGCGATACAGTAAATGGATCTGATTGCGTTCAGTTTCATTTTACACAGTCATTTCACAAATGAATATTTTCATTCGTTCAGAATGATCTCACAATGAAGATAGGCGCAAAAAGGATCACGAAATCGGCCCTTCCGTGTACTTTTTAAGAAGGCATGCACAGAATGTGAAGAGATAATACTAGGGTGAAAAAAAAAATCATGAAATCATCGCAGTCCCGCTTACATATTTGAGGTAGAAATCGTCCCAAAAAGGATCATGAATTCGGTCGGCCGCGTCGTATACACCTTTCAAAAGCTCATGTACGAAATGCGAAGAGATTACAGAGGAGAAAAAAAAAATAAAGGACATATTTGGTACGTGCATCATATTAAGATTACAGCCGAATAAAAATTCATGAAATCAACGCAATCCCGTTGAAATTTGAGGAAATAATAGGCGCAAAAAGGATCTTGAATTCAGTCCTGCATGCCGTGTTGGTTATCAAAACGCATGCACAAATGCGACGAGATTATCGGCAGAAAAATAAAAAACACATTTTTACCCTTCTGGTGCGTGCATTACAAAAGATTACATCCGAAGTGATAAATGAAATCGCCACAAACCCGCTGATATTTGAGGTAGAAATAGGCGCAAAAAGGAACGTGAATTCGGCCGTGTCGTATATCTTTTAA